>NC_073696.1:72948967-73033967 GCF_029784165.1 Wyeomyia smithii
TCGCAGTTAAGTTAATGTAATTGTAGGAAAACTATTAAACCTACTTGTCAAGAAAAAAAGGAATAAAACAAAACTTAAAATAAAACTTAAAACTATCTTACTGACTATAAAGTGAGCTAATTGTTGCAATTGAGGATTGCAACGATTTTTGTCGGAATTTGTTGATAATTTGGCTTGACATAATTTCTAATGTTTCTACATGTTCTTCAAACTATAAGAAGTTGAAGTTCACTGTCAATAATTGGTGCATTAAATTTCACTCGAGCCTTAGGAACTGATAAATTCCGGGCATTGAGTATTAAGCTGCTGAAGTTATCTAATGCTCTGTCAATGTCAGCACTATTTTGTAAAATAATATCATCATTCAAATTTTCTTCGATCGTAGAACGATATCTATCCCAATTAGTCTTGTGATAATTTAACACAGATCTAGTGGGATTTAAAATTGTTTCATGGGAAATAGTAAATGTTATGGGAAGATGATCAGAATCAAAGTCAGCATGAGTTAATAAATCACTGCATGAATGACTTTGATTTGTTAGTATCAGATCAATTGTAGATGGATTCCTAATAGAAGAATAACATGTAGGACCATTTGGAAATAAAACTGAGTAAAATCCAGCCGAGCAATCATTAAACAATATTTTTCCATTGGAATTGCTTTGAGCATTATTCCAAGATCGATTTTTTTTTTTTTTTCTTCACATAACATTTATTTGACACGGCACAAATACAATTTAATGTTTAACGGCGCCAATTATATCTGATGACTTAAAAACTAAAGCAAATTTTTTATCCTCGCTGCCGACTACGAGCTGAAATTAAGTCTAACTTAAAACTAGCATGGGATTTCCAATCAGTGTTTTGTTGTTCAATGGTCGTCTGATAATCGTCGAATGGCATGTATGGATTCGTTCTGCTGAGCCACGATGTCGTGAGTTGGGACAGAGGCTCGTAGTCCTTGGGTCCTGGTTCTGTTGTGCGGGGTCTGGTTGCTGGTTTTGTGCTTAAGGTTCAAACGTGTTCTTGTCGTTTTGTTGGGTGTAGACGGAGGGGAACGGGACTAGACTGGGGCGTGGATGGATTTCAGGAAAACGTATATAAGGGACATGTAGGATAGGTCACGGCTCGCCAAGACATCACGAACAGGAACAGCCGGCTGTCTACCCTCGGCCTGCAGGGAAGCTATTAATTTAGACCTGGCGTCACGGTGTACAGGGCATGACCAAACCACATGCTCTATGTCGTGATAACCTTCACCACAGGCACAGATACCACTTTCCCCGAGCCCAACACGACGGAGGAGCGCGTCAAATCTATAGTGATTGGACATAAGCCGGGACATCACGCAAATGAAATCCCGACCTACATCCAACCCCTTGAACCACGGGTTCGTCGATACTTTGGGGATTATGGAATGTAACCACCTTCCCAATTCCCCTCTGGTCCAAGCATTTTGCCAACTGATGATCGTATTCTGACGTACAAGTGCGAAAAATTCATTAAAGGCAATTGGTCTTTCATAAATATCACCGTTTGTTGCGCCCACCTTAGCCAAAGAGTCCGCTTTCTCATTACCCGGTATCGAGCAGTGAGAAGGGACCCACGCTAAGGTAATCTGAGTAGATTTTTCGGATAAAGCACTCAGATGTTCCCGTATTTTCCCCAGGAAATACGGAGAGTGCTTAACATCTTTCATCGATCGGAGAGCCTCAATGGAACTGAGACTGTCCGTAAAGATGAAATAATGGTCCGTGGGCATTTTTTCGATAATCCCTAGGGTGTACTGAATTGCAGCTAATTCTGCGACGTAAACAGAAGCAGGATTATCGAGCTTATGGGAGACGGTTAAATTGTTATTGAAGATACCGAAGCCAGTGGACCCATCAAGAAGTGATCCGTCAGTGTAGTACATATTGTCGCAGTTGATGTTTCGATATTTATTGGAAAAAATTTTAGGGATCTGCTGCACGCGTAAATGATCCGGGATTCCACGAGTTTCTTCTATCATGGATGTATCGAAAAACACAGTAGAATCAGAAGTATTTGATAAGTCGACACGATTTGGAATATTCGAAGAAGGGTTAATATTTTGGGACATGTGATTGAAATACAATGTCATAAAACGGGTTTGAGAATTAAGTTCGATTAACCTTTCAAAATTTTCAATCACGGGACGGTTCAAGACCTCACATTTGATTAGAATACGAGAAGACAGGCTCCAGAAGCGGTTTTTCAATGGTAGTACTCCAGCTAAAACCTCCAAACTCATCGTATGGGTCGACTGCATGCAACCTAAGGCGATACGCAAACAACGATATTGTATTCGCTCCAGTTTGATCAAATGTGTGTTTGCTGCGGAGCGGAAGCAGAAACACCCGTATTCAATAACAGACAATATCGTTGTTTGGTAAAGCCTTATAAGGTCTCCTGGATGGGCTCCCCACCATTGTCCGGTTATTGTACGAAGAAAATTCACTCTTTGTTGACATTTTTTCATCAGATACCTCACGTGACAACCCCAGGTGCCTTTAGAGTCGAACCAGACACCAAGATATTTGTGTACCAAAACCTGAGAAATCGTTTTACCCATTAATTGTGTTTGAAGCTGAGCAGGTTCATGCTTCCTAGAAAAAACTACTATCTCAGTCTTCTCCGGAGAGAATTCGATACCTAGCTGTAAAGCCCAAGCAGACAAATTGTCCAAGGTATCTTGCAATGGTCCTTGCAAATCGGCAGCTTTGGCTCCTGTAACAGAGATTACACTGTCGTCTGCAAGTTGTCTTATCGTGCATGAATTTGCCAGACATTCGTCGATGTCATTTACATAAAAGTTGTAAAGAAGGGGGCTTAAACATGAGCCCTGGGGAAGACCCATGTAGCTAATGCGAAAAGTTGCCAAATCGCCATGCGTAAAATGCATGTGCTTTTCGGACAACAAGTTGTGCAAAAAATTGTTCAAAATTGGAGAAAATCCTTGTCGGTGAAGTTTACCCGAAAGAATGTCAATAGAAACGGAATCAAAAGCCCCCTTAATGTCCAAGAACGCAGACGCCATTTGTTCTTTACGAGCATACGCCAGCTGAATATCTGTTGAAAGCAACGCAAGACAATCATTCGTCCCTTTGGCACGGCGGAAGCCAAATTGAGTTTCTGATAGTAGACCATTTGATTCGACCCAGTGGTCTAAACGACGGAGTATCATTTTTTCCATCAATTTCCGGATACAGGATAGCATTGCAATCGGCCTATAAGAGTTGTGATTAGAAGCTGGTTTCCCTGGTTTTTGGATGGCGATCACCTTCACTTGCCTCCAATCCTGCGGTACAATGTTTTGCTCCAGGAACTTATTGAACAAGTTCAACAAGCGCCTCTTGGCATTGCCGGGTAGATTCTTCAACAAGTTGAATTTGATTCTATCTAATCCAGGCGCGTTATTGTTACAGGACAGGAGGGCAACTGAAAATTCTGCCATCGTAAAAGGTGATTCTATCGCGTCGTGGCCCGGAGACGCATCGCGAACAATATTTGGCGCAGGAACAGAGTCCGGACATACTTTCCTGGCAAAATCAAATATCCACCTACTTGAAGACTCCTCGCTTTCGTTGACCGTTACGCGATTCCGCATTCTTCGGGCTGTGTTCCAAAGAGTGCTCATCGATGTCTCCCTCGACGTCTCGTTCACGAACCGACGCCAATATCCACGTTTCTTTGCTTTAGCCAAGCTTTTAAGCTTGGTATCAAGCTCCGAATACCGTAAATAGTCGCCAGGTATACCTCCCGTCTGGTAGGCCTTAAACGCGTCGGATCTTTGCGTGTAGACATCGGAGCACTCTTGGTCCCACCACGGAGTGGGAGGCCGTTCTTTGATCGTTACGCCGGGATATTTCTTCGTTTGGGCTTGCAACGCGGCGTCGAGAATCAAGCCCGCGAGGAGGTTGTATTCTTCAAGTGGTGAATGATGTTGAATCGACTCGACCGCTTTTGAAATCATTTCCTCGTATAACTTCCAATCGACATTTCGTGTGAGGTCATACGGAATGTCAATTGGTCGCATGCGAGTTGACCCGTTAGTAATTGAAATAAGAATAGGCAGATGGTCGCTACCGTGAGGATCGAGGATTACCTTCCATGTGCAATCCAACCGTAGCGACGTCGAACATAAGGATAGATCCAAAGCGCTTGGGCGCGCTGGAGGTTTCGGGATACGTGTCATTTCACCGTTGTTTAAAATAGTCATGTCGAAGTCATCGCAAAGGTTATAGATTAAAGAGGAGCGGTTATCATTGTATGGGGAACCCCAAGCCACGCCATGAGAGTTGAAGTCTCCCAAAATCAAACGTGGCGAGGGAAGAAGTTCTATTAAATCAAAGAGCAGCCGTTGCCCAACCTGTGCTCTGGGGGGAATATATATTGAGGCAATACAAAGCTCTTTACCTTGTATTGTCATTTGACATGCGACAACTTCGATGCCTGGAATCGAGGGGAGGTTAATACGATAGAAAGAATAGCACTTTTTAATCCCTAAAAGTACTCCTCCATATGGGGTGTCTCGATCAAGGCGAATAATATTAAAATCATGGAAGTTGAGATCAATATTTGAAGTAAGCCAAGTTTCACAAAGGGAAAATGCATCGCATTTGTTTTTATTTATCAAAACTTTAAACGAATCAATTTTTGGTAAAATACTTCTACAATTCCACTGTAAGACAGAGATAGAATCCTTCATATACGCAGTTGAATTAGGCATCGAAGGATACAATCGCTGCAAGGAGGGGCCATTGGGCAGTCAACTGCTTCAAAAATGATCTAACTGTTGGGAGGAATGCTGTAAGAAAAATTTTAATTGGATCGGGTACATTGAAAGTTTCAAAAATCCAGTCCACAATGTCAGAAAATTTCACTAATCCAGAGTTTGTTTCATCAACTGGGAGTGTAAAAGGAGCAACTGGGGTTTTAGATGTTCCTGGCAGTGCTGGGAACTCCTTCTGGGACTTTAAATTTGCCAGCCCAGGAGGAGTTTGCTTCGGTTTTTCCGCAGCACTGTTTGGTTTGTTTGTAACCTTCATTTCACTTTGAGAAATCTTAGGACCTTTTCTGGGAAGTTTAGGAGAGGAAACACTTTTCCTCTTTCTAGACTCCCCAGGATTGGCGTAAGATGCTCCCGCTGGTGAATCGTCAGAATCGGTTTCCTCAGAGGGCAACAGATCGAAGGGGTTCGAAGTAACGGGAGAAGTGGTAACGGTCTTCTTCAGCATGTCAGCGTAGGAACGCTTTGAACGCTCTTTGAGAGACCGTTTTATTTTATCCCTGCGCTGCATGTACACCGCACATGTCGAGAGCTCATGCAGATTTTCCCCGCAGTGAATACACTTTTCAGCGTTAACACTGCAAGAATCTTCCGCATGAGACTCCCCACACTTGCCACAACGTGCCTTATTGCAGCAGTAGGCGGCTGTATGGCCTAACTGCTTGCAATTCAGGCAGTTCATGACGCGGGGCACGTAGAGCCTCACAGGGAGACGAACCCGGTGGATCGAGACGTGGCTTGGTAGTGCAGACCCGGCGAACGTAACTCGAAACGAGTCTGACGGAGTGTATACTGTTTTGCCACCGATGATCGATGCTGACCGCAATTGCTTGCAGTCGAGCACCTTTACTTCGGGACACGTTTTGTTCTTAAAGCACCCTTTGGCACTTTGTAGTATACACTCGACGGACAGACTCGAATCGGTTATGACACCGTCGATCTCCACGTCTCGTGCGGGTATGTAAACGCGATACTCGCGTGTGAAGAGCTCAGAGCAAGCTATATCGTTGGCCTCTTTCAGGTTACCGACCACGACACGGAGCTTGTTAGGCCGGACCTTGGAAATTTCGGTCACGCCCTTGTACTCCTTCGTCAGGTCTTTAGAAATCTGCAAGAGGTTCAACTTTTTCGATTTCGGTCCTGCCTTTGGCCGAAAATAAACAGTATAGCTGCCCTGGGCTCCGTCTGGGTAAAGCCTGGGGCGAGGGGGGACTGAAGAATGAACAGGGGAGGGGGTAACAGAAGGGTCAGGGTCAGAGGGGTTCGGGGATGGTGGCGCGGGAGGCGAGGGATCTACATCCATCTTAAGTCTAGCGCACTAGCGCTGACAAGAACACGTACCTTTTTATTTCTCCCTTCCAGTAAGGTTGGTTGTCCGATCGTTCGAAGTAGCAGCCGTTACAGCCAGCAGCACCAATACAGCAGCACTAAACAGCCACCAGCAGCGAGCCAGGTGTGAGATCACTCCACACAGCGATACGACTAGCTGACACTGATGGCTTCTTCTTTTTCCTCGTTTGTGTCTCGTCCACTGCTGTAGCACAATCCAGCCAGCAGCCAAATCGGCTTACGCACCAGCTGGCAGTCACGATGCGAAACAGTTGCACAAAGGAACGACCTTGAACCCGGATTTATTTCACTCGACCAGGCAAACAATGCCAACACTTGTTCACACGTCTTTTGTTTTATACTCTATCGGACCGATCACCAAACACGTCCAGTACTGATGCGTGTTCGGCACAGAATGAGTATTCCAAGATCGATGTTTCGCATTAAAATCACCGATGATTAAAAATTTAGATTTATTTCTTGTAAGTTTTTGCAAATCTCCCTTGAAATAATTTTTTCGCTCACCAGTGCATTGAAAAAGGCAAATACACTGCGGCTATAAATAGAATGCCAATACTTGTTTCAATTTCAATTCCCAAACTCTCGATAACTTTGGTTTCAAGATGGGGTAAAACACGATGTTTTATTCGACGGTGGATAACTATTGCAACTCCACCACCGGCAACATCAATTCTATCAAACCTATGAACCATGTAATTTGGGTTCTTTTTTAGTTTAATATTTGGCTTTAAAAACGATTCAGTCACAACTGCAATATGCACATCGTGGACTGTTGAAAAATTGAAAAATTCATCTTCTTTCGCTTTTAAAGAGCGAGCATTCCAATTTAGAAAATTTACAGCATTATTTAAAATCATAGCTGGATTTCAATTCCGTAACAATATTAGTTGTAAATTTTATACCTTCTTGAACAGCCTCGTACATCGAGTTACAGTTCAACAAAACGGACATTAGCTGCAGCATGGATTGTTGTAGGTATTCAATCTTTTCTGGAGTTGGACTACCTAAATCAATACTGGCTGACTTTTCAGCACCAAACACGAATGGTTTGTTACTGTTTGAATTTGAAATATTACCTGTAAGGACACTGGCATATGAACAGCCTGATGTTGCCTGAACAGGATTTTTTTTCTGAAATTTGTTATCTGAATTTAAATTATTACCTACAGACACACCTGCTGATGAAAGTGCTGGTGATGCCTGAACAGTATTGAAAGTCCTTTGTATACCCACATTGACAACAGGTTGCTTAGAATTTCTACGTTGTCTGGAAGCAATAATTTACACGAAACGATGAAAGCTCTGATCGAAATGCTTTATAATTTGCTACAAATACCACAATAGGTGGAACTTTAACCTTCTTCATAACGGCTTTATGCTCAGTATGAGAAGTTTGAATTTCTTGATCCCCAACGAAAGAAAGAATATCATACCTGTTAGTCGAAATTTCAGTGTCACTTGGAGGAGATGCCTCACGTTTCCTTGAAGCCGCATCAAAGCGAGCTTTTTTATTTTTTCCAGGCATAACTGGAAAACTTCACTACACTTTCACTTCACTATAGAATTTAATTAGAAATATCTCAAACCAAATTTACTCACTAAACACTCGTTAACGTTAAAAACAAAATTATTACTTTGCGTTTCAACAGGTAGTCTTTCAAGAAGATTGCCTGTTGAAAGCGAAAAACAAAATTTCAATATCTCTCGGTAGTCTAAGACCTAGCCTCGAGCTGTTGGTAAAATGCGACCGTACTGTAGGACAGTTCAAGTCGATCTCATATTTGTTATATTGATAACTGTTAACGAGGAGTCATTGTTTGAAAAATGGCGGGTGAAGCGTATCGAGAGTTGAAAGAAATATTACTGAATTGTTGCTCTAAGTGAAACAAAGTGCCATGATTGTTATCGTCGCTTTGAAGACGGTGATTTCGATGATGACAACTAGCGGCGTGAAGAATGGCCAAAAAACTTCGAAGACGCTGAATTCGAGGAATTGTTTGATGAGGCTCCATGTCGAACGCAGGAACAGCTTACTTCGGTATATTGAGTTACCAGCCAAACCATTTCGATGCGATTGCATGCTTTGGGACTGATTCAAAAGCAAGTTGGGTTCCTTATAGTTCGAACTATTGTGCTATTGAAAATGTAGTGCCTTGTTTTGTACGCATATTTCGAGCAACCTGAGCCGAAAACAAGGCCAAATACCATCTAGTGTGGGAGCTCTCGAAACTGGGAGGCCGAAAATCGACCACCGACGCCATTTTGACTTTCAATAAAGTGTCTTCTGTTTTTCGGAAACAGTCAAAAGAGGCCAAACACAGTGGAATCTGGAATTAGGATGATGCCCGAAACTCGGAAGTAAACTCCAGACGCCATTTTTAAGTTCAAGATGATGACTTTCGGTTTCTGTAAAACAGGCTAAATTGGTTGCAACCTCCGGGTTCTATAAACCAGCATAAAATGGCCAAATATCTTCTTATATGGGCATTTTCTGAATCAGAATAATTCCCAGAGTTCGGAATTCGATTCCAGGCGCAATTTTTTAATTAAAGATGATCACTTCCGGTTGATGGAGAACAGCATAGCTGAACACCCCCTATTCTATAATTGAGATGATGCCCAGAGGCCAGAAATTGACTTCAGACGTCATTTTGAAGTTCAAAATGATAACTTCCGGTTTCCGGAAAACAGACAAAAATAACTAAACACCGCTCAATATGTGTACTTCAGGAATCGAAATGATACCCAGAGTCATTAAACCGACCACAGACATCATTTTGAATTTAGCATAGAATGACCAAATACCACTTAATATGGATATTTCCGGAACCAGAATGATACCCAGAGATTTTATATCGATTTCAGACGCAATTTTGAAATCAATGAAAGACTGACGTAATTTTACGTTACGTTTACGGTCGTGTTTCATACGCAGCCTATGCAACATTTTTGATCTAATTTTTATAAAATTTAAATTTTTATTTTCCTAAATTTTTAATTTTTGAATCAATGGGGGAACATCCATAAATTACGTAGCGCAAAAATACCTATTTTGGACACCCTCTGCTTTAGTATAGATCCTTAAGATTTTTCACATGCTTTGTCAGAAAGGAACGCTCCTTCTTTTCGACTGTGGCGTATTTTATGGACGCTCTCTTATGACATTTCAGCTTTAGAGCAATTATTTTTAAAAAGGACAAAAAAATCCTACGGTACATAAACACTGGTCAACACAGGTGCACTCTTAAAGCTCAATCAATCAGTTTACTTGTGGATGGCTACTAGGACGGTCCTTACTAAGCATCAACTGGTACTAGCAGCAGTAGTTGCAGTGGGCATTAGCAGTGGTAGTGGTGGCAGCGTCGGCGGTAGGTGCACCGGCCAGCACTTCTGCCAATGAAAAGCTCTACCTCATTTTGGCAATAAACAAACGGGAATGCCGTCAAGTTTTCAGTGTGAAAACAGCTCTTCACTGTGTTGTCAGTAGAGTAACTGATTCCTACTGTTGGAGATAAAACAAAGGTACGATTAAAGGGTACTACAAGCTGTCCTTTCTCGGAATCAATTATATATTTAATTTGAAAATTTAAGGTTTTCTGGATTATTTATTACGCTGCACTCATAATTTAATAGCAGTGGACAGCGGTAGTTACATTGTCAGTGGCAGACTTTCCTTGTCGGTTTTCGGCTCAAATCATTTTATTATCAAACGATGGAAAGGCTAGTCCCTTCAGTGAAACTCTGCCTGTGTATAATTTTTAGTTAAAAAAAAAAAACAAGGGTTGTGTGCAAAGCCACGACCGCTGTTCGTTGCAATACTTGCAATGATGCATTCGGGAGTGATCGCGAATCCTTTGAATGATATACGCTATGATTACGGTAGATTATCATCTCAATGGTAACACCATTTATCCAACGCATTATTATTGTAAATCTTTAAAAACAATGTGGTGGTCCAGGAAAGATTTTAATCTGACAACTGGGGTCGATTTACGGCCTATTAATACCAGTCCGGTACTGGCAATACTCATATGAGCTAGTATTTGAGGTTATATACCTTTTTGCTCGAGAAAAACAGCAAATTTTGTAATTTTTTTTAGGCGTGTAGCACCTTTTTTATTGCATAAAGGTAGTAATTTTCTGAAAGTTCAGTCATTCACCAACAACAAAACACTATTGTTAATAAGGAATGTCAATTATTTTTAATTTTTTGGCAGAGGTTTGCGGTGTTTACGATAGCTACGCAACAGATCAACTGAAATAAAAAAACTCATATTTTTCATTAGTTTAGAAGTGTGCCGGGTATCTAAACGATCGTTTTCATGACTTTTTTATTTTCAGTGCGAACGGGAACGTTTTTCTCGAAAAAAAAAACATGTTTTCAGCGCTGAAAATTGCATTAAATTTTTTTCGGGAAAGTTAAACTTAATGTAGCAAAAATCGATGGTTCAACGGCCGAGGTATTTAATAACGAACATTTAAAAAAAAAGATGAAGAAACCGGTTCAGTAGTTTCGTCGTAATCGTAAACACGGTAAAGTCATTTTTTGAGAAACACCATTCCGAGATAAACGCGTATAAAGTTTCAAGTTTATCTTATGCGGCCGTGGCAAGGCACGCTGGAAATCGCTTTAACTTCCTCTCTTTTGCTCAGATCTTTATGAAAATTTATAAAAATGTTCTTAAGATGTTGTACTTTAATATAATGCAATAAAAAAATCATAAAAACAATAAAAAGGTATATAACCTCTTAATGTTGGATAGGAGTTGTTGAGATTGAATACATAAATACAAGTAATGTAATAAACAGCTTTATGTAGTTCTAAGTCAACCTTGCGGACGTGGCTTTACACACAACCATTCTGAATTTTCCAATGTAACCTTTCATATTTACAAAAAGAGACAAATATCTGAATTGAAGGATGTTTGAATTATACTTCAATATAGGAATGGTTTTGTCTACGGATATTCGCGGATTCTGTAGATATCTTTTAGTTATTTATTGCATTGTTTTAACAAAAATCTTGAATAAATAAAAAATATAATAGATAAAAATGATATAAATGAGATTTGCAAAAACTCACAAGAAATAAATCTAAATTTTTAATCATCGGTGATTTTAATGCGAAACATCGATCTTGGAATAATGCTCAAAGCAATTCCAATGGAAAAATATTGTTTAATGATTGCTCGGCTGGATTTTACTCAGTTTTATTTCCAAATGGTCCTACATGTTATTCTTCTATTAGGAATCCATCTACAATTGATCTGATACTAACAAATCAAAGTCATTCATGCAGTGATTTATTAACTCATGCTGACTTTGATTCTGATCATCTTCCCATAACATTTACTATTTCCCATGAAACAATTTTAAATCCCACTAGATCTGTGTTAAATTATCACAAGACTAATTGGGATAGATATCGTTCTACGATCGAAGAAAATTTGAATGATGATATTATTTTACAAAATAGTGCTGACATTGACAGAGCATTAGATAACTTCAGCAGCTTAATACTCAATGCCCGGAATTTATCAGTTCCTAAGGCTCGAGTGAAATTTAATGCACCAATTATTGACAGTGAACTTCAACTTCTTATAGTTTGAAGAACATGTAGAAACATGAGAAATTATGTCAAGCCAAATTATCAACAAATTCCGACAAAAATCGTTGCAATCCTCAATTGCAACAATTAGCTCACTTTATAGTCAGTAAGATAGTTTTAAGTTTATTTTAAGTTTTGTTTTATTCCTTTTTTTCCTTGACAAGTAGGTTTAATAGTTTTCCTACAATTACATTAACTTAACTGCGAAAGCTAATAACATTCAATAATATAAAAAAGCGTATATATATATATATATATATATATATATATATATATATATATATATATATATATATATATATATATATATATATATATATATATATATATATATATATATATATATATATATATATATATATATATATATATATATATATATATATATATATATATATATATATATATATATATATATATATATACGCTTTTTTATATTATTGAATGTTATTAGCTTTCGCAGTTAAGTTAATGTAATTGTAGGAAAACTATTAAACCTACTTGTCAAGGAAAAAAAGGAATAAAACAAAACTTAAAATAAACTTAAAACTATCTTACTGACTATAAAGTGAGCTAATTGTTGCAATTGAGGATTGCAACGATTTTTGTCGGAATTTGTTGATAATTTGGCTTGACATAATTTCTCATGTTTCTACATGTTCTTCAAACTATAAGAAGTTGAAGTTCACTGTCAATAATTGGTGCATTAAATTTCACTCGAGCCTTAGGAACTGATAAATTCCGGGCATTGAGTATTAAGCTGCTGAAGTTATCTAATGCTCTGTCAATGTCAGCACTATTTTGTAAAATAATATCATCATTCAAATTTTCTTCGATCGTAGAACGATATCTATCCCAATTAGTCTTGTGATAATTTAACACAGATCTAGTGGGATTTAAAATTGTTTCATGGGAAATAGTAAATGTTATGGGAAGATGATCAGAATCAAAGTCAGCATGAGTTAATAAATCACTGCATGAATGACTTTGATTTGTTAGTATCAGATCAATTGTAGATGGATTCCTAATAGAAGAATAACATGTAGGACCATTTGGAAATAAAACTGAGTAAAATCCAGCCGAGCAATCATTAAACAATATTTTTCCATTGGAATTGCTTTGAGCATTATTCCAAGATCGATGTTTCGCATTAAAATCACCGATGATTAAAAATTTAGATTTATTTCTTGTGAGTTTTTGCAAATCTCATTTATATCATTTTTATCTATTATATTTTTTATTTATTCAAGATTTTTGTTAAAACAATGCAATAAATAACTAAAAGATATCTACAGAATCCGCGAATATCCGTAGACAAAACCATTCCTATATTGAAGTATAATTCAAACATCCTTCAATTCAGATATTTGTCTCTTTTTGTAAATATGAAAGGTTACATTGGAAAATTCAGAATGGTTGTGTGTAAAGCCACGTCCGCAAGGTTGACTTAGAACTACATAAAGCTGTTTATTACATTACTTGTATTTATGTATTCAATCTCAACAACTCCTATCCAACATTAAGAGGTTATATACCTTTTTATTGTTTTTATGATTTTTTTATTGCATTATATTAAAGTACAACATCTTAAGAACATTTTTATAAATTTTCATAAAGATCTGAGCAAAAGAGAGGAAGTTAAAGCGATTTCCAGCGTGCCTTGCCACGGCCGCATAAGATAAACTTGAAACTTTATACGCGTTTATCTCGGAATGGTGTTTCTCAAAAAATGACTTTACCGTGTTTACGATTACGACGAAACTACTGAACCGGTTTCTTCATCTTTTTTTTTAAATGTTCGTTATTAAATACCTCGGCCGTTGAACCATCGATTTTTGCTACATTAAGTTTAACTTTCCCGAAAAAAATTTAATGCAATTTTCAGCGCTGAAAACATGTTTTTTTTTTCGAGAAAAACGTTCCCGTTCGCACTGAAAATAAAAAAGTCATGAAAACGATCGTTTAGATACCCGGCACACTTCTAAACTAATGAAAAATATGAGTTTTTTTATTTCAGTTGATCTGTTGCGTAGCTATCGTAAACACCGCAAACCTCTGCCAAAAAATTAAAAATAATTGACATTCCTTATTAACAATAGTGTTTTGTTGTTGGTGAATGACTGAACTTTCAGAAAATTACTACCTTTATGCAATAAAAAAGGTGCTACACGCCTAAAAAAAATTACAAAATTTGCTGTTTTTCTCGAGCAAAAAGGTATATAACCTCAAATACTAGCTCATATGAGTATTGCCAGTACCGGACTGGTATTAATAGGCCGTAAATCGACCCCAGTTGTCAGATTAAAATCTTTCCTGGACCACCACATTGTTTTTAAAGATTTACAATAATAATGCGTTGGATAAATGGTGTTACCATTGAGATGATAATCTACCGTAATCATAGCGTATATCATTCAAAGGATTCGCGATCACTCCCGAATGCATCATTGCAAGTATTGCAACGAACAGCGGTCGTGGCTTTGCACACAACCCTTGTTTTTTTTTTTTAACTAAAAATTATACACAGGCAGAGTTTCACTGAAGGGACTAGCCTTTCCATCGTTTGTAAGACTTTATAGTCAGTAAGATAGTTTTAAGTTTATTTTAAGTTTTGTTTTATTCCTTTTTTTCCTTGACAAGTAGGTTTAATAGTTTTCCTACAATTACATTAACTTAACTGCGAAAGCTAATAACATTCAATAATATAAAAAAGCGTATATATATATATATATATATATATATATATATATATATATATATATATATATATATATATATATATATATATATATATATATATATATATATATATATATATATATATATATATATATATATATATATATATATATATATATATAATAGTGTTGAAATGTCACCATTTGTGGCAGAACACACAATATTAATTCTGAATAGATATTAGTACATAAATAAATCATTACAAACATTCCCCCCCCCCTTTGAAAAAAAAATATAACTAATATAATGTTGTATAAAAAACTTGAGTAGTTTTTTGTGCAAAATTGTTAATAAGTCTCCCATTTTGATTTTTCTTTATCATTTTTTCTCATGTCCAACTTACTTTAAAGATGAATCCAAAAATTATACCGTTGAGTAACTTTTTCCACTTCGAAATTTTTTTAGTAAAACCACCCCTGAATGATGAGGAGTCAGATTTGCACATGTTTAATTAAGTAACACAAATTGTTGATTTTCAGGTATACAATGACGTTATTTGATGGATTTAGACAGTGCATTATCCAAAAAAATTAAAACTATGCATTGTTCATACCAGATTAAAATAAAGCATTACAACACCAACATACCTTGAGTATATTCCTACAATATACGATAATACAAGGTGCGGCAGGAAAAAATGTGAAAATTTTTGAACTTTAATATTGGGTTAATTAGTGTAGCTAGCTAATGACTTATTTCTGTTGACAGTGTATTTAATTACATTTTGCTGCATCAGATCATCGGAAGTATTTTATTGCAAATTCGAACGAACGCCAAAGAAGGTATTTTAAGATTACTGCTCCAAGTTTTTCCGAAGAGGTTGCTTTGTTTGTTGAAAAAAGAAAAAATAATAGCTCTGTTCTCCGACGAAAAGCTGTTCAGCATCGATGCTGTGTCCTATAGCCGCACAGACCGGTTCATTACACTGTAGTAATCTGCAATAGTTTAAACAATCATCTGCTTCAAATGATGAAGGTTGGGTAAATGTTTATTCAGTTTTTTTTTGCTTGCAACAAAAAAAAGCAAACTCATAATTAAAGCTTTTATTCATAGAATTCCAGTTTCTACGAACGTCACTTATTGTTGTTGTTAAGAAGAATTTTCAAAATGAGTCAGTTAAAGAAATTACTGAACGCCCAAAACAAAATTAGGTATGGCAAGGAACAGAACAAACCTATTGCTAGAATTGAGATTTATAACCCCTTTCCTAAGTGTTTAACACTTTTGTGTTATTTTCTCTATATAATTGAATTGTAGCTTTTTTTGGAGGCTTCATATTAAATGATTCATATAATACTTATAAGCTGCCCCATTCAATGCATTTAAAAGTTTTGGAAATATTTCCTGTGAAAAAGCTAGGTTTATCTCTCAATAAATTTCAACCACAGCCAACTCAGAAAAACCATGTAGCTTGACTGTTGGGGAACTTTTATTTAGCAATTCAATCAAAGTCAGTAACAATTAATTTCAATTTCATATGCCAGGCACGTTCTTCCCGAAAGAAAAGAATGGTTGACGTTTATCGTTTATCGCTTGTTTCTCCATACAGGTTTATTTTGATGCAGAGCCGGATTTTCGAGGTGCTCTTTTGAACATTGAAACAACACTAACAAAGACGTCTTATAATTCTCGCATGTTGGTTTTAATAGACTATGTTATATCGTCCTATAGTGAAATCTGGAGAAATCTAATAAACGTCGATCTGGAACCATAATGCTGTCAGGAGTCGCGTGAATATCAGGCATTTAATTTGTTCCAAACATCACATTGTCTTCCTTATCCGACCTAGTAACGTGTGTAGTAATAGCCAATGAAACGGCAATAAACGAGTCGGTAGTAACTAACAACAGAGATGCCTAGCCGGGTTTGACCTTTCCTTCAAGCTCGGTACCTTCTTCTTATACGTTATCAGGAGGCGTGAGCATAAGGCTAAATTAGCAACGGGTAGCGATTTGCTATGTTTTGTTAAAAATTCCGAACAGTGTTGCCAAATGTATACTTGAGAAACGGTCCTAGCGTTCGATTGCAAAAATAACCAACAAAAAGGAACCACCGATTTTACTTCCTCATAAGTATGGCCTATTTTCACCTTAGGCAATTAAATGAGGCTGGTATTGGCTAGGCTGGAAACTAAACTAATTGGGTGTGAGAAATGACGGTATTGATTTGGTCTCGATTTCGAAGTATGGCAACTTTGCTCTTCCTGCCTCACACATGACCGCCTAGGCATGTAAACAAACATAAACTTGATTTTTCTACACTTTTTTCTTGCTACGTGTCCGTCGCTCGTTATGTTGCACGGCGATGATCATCGGTATGCGGGCTTCACACTCTCTACGGTTCTCTACTATCGCGTGCACGCCTGCGAGTCAGAAACTTCTGCTGCCCGCGGGCTAAAGGGGGGCTGTGATCGTGCGTTGTGCAAGATGGTAAAAAATTCTACACGAGGAGGCGAATAAAGGAAACCGGTAAGCAACCTCGCCGTCGTCGTGAGCAACCGCGAGTGAGCGAGAAGAAGCAACCGCGTCGCGCGCCGCTCTAGCCATCACCAGAGCAAGCGCCTAGCCAAAGGTAAGCTGGGAACACTTTTGAATTAGACAGCAGCAGCAGCAGGAGCAGGCAGGCACCGCCGCATAGGAAGAGGCAGTGAAATCTTAGAAGGAAAGGTTTAATAATAAACATGTTTATATTTATCATAGAGTTCATTACTCTTTCGTGTTCTCCTGATTCTTTGACACACGGCGTGTGAGAAAATATGAACGATCGTTCGTGGCAGCGTTGACGTTGCGTAATTTTGAACTGGAGTATTTTGTTTTCGGGTTGAGTTGTACCTACTGGAAAGTTTGCAGAGTTTTCTAACTATAGTTAAAGTTAGTAAGAAATTTTGTAAAGAACATCAACACTTATCGCTCTGATAAATTGAATTTAGATCCTTTTTCAAAGTTTCAAGGGTCATAATTTTAAACGTGGAAATTAGGATTCTTATTAAGGGACTGATGAGGAGTCATCAGTGGCTTCAAAAGAGATGTTTTTTTAGTATATCTCCGATTGGAATGGGCAACACAAGAAGGTAATCTTTTGCATTTATTCAAGAGTAAGTTAGACAAAAAAAAGATAAGGGTAGGTTGGACAAAAATAAATAATACCAGAGCTGTTTGTGACCTTGGGCGTCGTATGCAAATTATTTGACGCTAGAAATTCAGATTTCAGCCCCCCTCTCCTTATGTAACAATGAATAACGTTCAATATGACACCTCCTCCTTAAAATTACGTAGCGCTGAACAACCTACCCCCTCAAAACTTTCAATTTTGAGCAAAGATCGTAGCTACGTGACTATCTCAACTTCCCCCTCCCGCTTTGTAACAATTAGTAACGCAGACAACACCCCCTTTCCCCTCGATGCGTTTCGTATTTACAAACCGAATTGAAATGAGTACAAAATTAGTAAATTCCATCTCATGAAGCACACTCAATAAATTTTAACCTGAAATATCATGATTTTCGTTTCCAAAAGAGCTGATTTCGAAATTTTTCAATTGAAAAATCATTATTCACCACGTAGGGGTACCTGGGTTAATAAGCACCGTTGAGGCAAGATTCGCCCCCTCTGTTTTACAAAGGAGAACCATTTTAATAACAAAATAATAATTCTATTATTTGAATCCATAGTCACCCTGTTATTTTGGCAGCCTTACAATGTCAGAAAATGTGAGTAAATACAAAAAAAAGTTTTCGTTGCATACGGTCTATTTTTTTTTCAGCTGAATTAAGTGTTTTTAACTTTTCAATTGTTGTTTTCCACCATTGCACCGAATATATGTCGAGCAACATATTTCTGATAAAATATCGATAAGTTTCAATAAGAATTATCGTCATGTAACCAGGAACATTCTTTTGTTACGTTCGGGGCATAACGCTTCTCGCAGCTCGGACTCTTCGTATGAAAAAAAAAACTATATTGAATTTAAACATCTGCAAATTTTTCGAACGGCATGAAATAATAAATAAAAAGAATTAACTGAAAATGCTTGAGAACTCTCTTGGGATCCAGGAAAAAATATTAGAAAAATTATCTTAAAATTTGTTCAATTTAATTAAAAATAGTTTTAACGAGAGGAAGAAACCAGGAAAAAAATTATTCAAATGCAGGTTAAAAGGGAAAAGCAAAAAATTTATTCCAAATTTAGCAAAAGTGGTTCTATACAAAGATGAAACTAGTCTCAAATTTAGCTTACAGCTCAGTTGGCAGTGCCTCAGAGAGCTACAACAAAGATAATGGTAAATGATTTTTATTTATCCTTAAAAAAACTAAAAGTATAAACGAAAGAAAAAAAAATAGAAAAGGAATATATCCTGAGATCCTTGAGAGGTTCTCAACATGCCTGAAGAATAAAAGCGGTCACGAACAAAATGATTCAAATTTTACATCTGTGGAATTTTTATTATAGACCACTGCATTTTTTGACAAATATCTAATTTTTTGGAAACACATTGGACATTATCACTACAAACCTTCCCCCTTCCGGGGGACAAGCGTGGACATTTGCTGACATAATCACTGATATGTCCGGACACGTTCAGTAGTGCTACAGGCATACCTGTATGACGGTGCTTCCCACACAAACGGTGGATCCAAAATCCAGCGCTGTGAAAGGTGATCTCAGAATACCAGCAGTGTGGTCCGCTAATTCTCTCTGGTAGTCCGTTCGCTATTAAAGGCTGTAACCAATTGAGCGGGTGTTGCAGCGAAAAAGAAACATACAACTATATAATATTTGGAATCGCCGCCTGCTGCGCTGCGACGTGCCGCAAGTCTACTTGCTGTTGGTCGATCCACTTTCCAACCTACCTGAATCCTCTTGTAACAGTGATCGGATAGACAATAAAGAAGTAATTTGTGCATGCTAGCTTTTATACGGGACTATTGAGAGTTATACTTCCGGTAGGCCTGTCGTTGTGTTTTCGAGCTAACCAAATATTGTCAGCAATAAATCGTTTAGAAAACCAAATCGTTTGTATACTTCAGTGTCAGTTGTGCTTAAGAAGGAAGGTGATTGATTGTTTAGTTTAATTTAGACTGATACTGAGAGTTTCGCCAGATATTTAGCCTTGTTTTCTGGTTCTGATTAGTCAAAATAATCGTTTGACAAAGTTCTACATTTTTCAATAGCATCAGAAAATCGCAATTTTCTGAATTTGAGGGACGCATAGCTAATTTTACAATCGATTGCTGTGAAAATCAAGGAAATCCGTTGGAAACTGATTGAGTTTCAAATATTTGAAAGTAGACAATGTTCGTAACGCTCTTGATATTCTCGTTTTTTTTTTTCAATTTGCACCCCTATGTTGCAGTACTTCTACGGCAAAAGCATAATTAATTTCCGTAGAAATTCAATGAGCGATTTCACAGCTGCTTTAATTAGGAACTATTAATAAATACTAATCGAAATCTGAAATATACCGTTCAACGGATTCCGCTCTACCGGCAAATCTCGATGAATACGAAAATCGACATTCCAGAAAGGACCAAACCACAGTTCAGATGTTTCCGGTAGAAATATGTTGTAAAATAAATATTGAATTTTCGATTGCAGTGAAAAGGCGGTAGCATAGCAGTGACAAGAGCGTGTACTACACGGCTAGCTGGCTACTAGTCCGGAAATCACAGATCATACACGCAACCAGCATTCGAATGCTGGTTTTTCGAACAGTGAATTGAACATTCGCAATGAACAACGCCGAGCCGACCGTGAGTCTCGTTGAAAATTAATGCTACAATGCACTTTTTTAATGCACAGCTTTACAGTACAATGCATCTGTATGTAGAACGGTTTGGCCGTACTGAAAGATACAGTGCGAGTGGTGGTTTTGCAAAAAATAATCAATCCAATATTGTATGAACACATATAAAGTCTCCTTCGGACACGGTGCAATGCGGTTGTTGTGAGTATACATTTGAAATAATAATGATAATCCATTGGCTGGCTGCAGGACCTCGTCGTCCTCGTTGTTGGAAAATATCCGGTCCGACTTTGATGCGTACATGCAGGAACAAGGGCGTTGTCGCTTTTTTTCGGGGGTTTTGTGCCAGTACTGCGAGTGTAGACTGACAACATCGAGTGCGCCGCTACGAGGGTCGGCTTTTTTATTTCAAGACCGAAAGCATACATATAACTGTCATTATAATGTGAATAGTTTGGGAGAAGCGTGTTTCCGTGTGTACACACAGAAAAAAGCCACACGCCATCATCGGTTTGGGAACCGAGAGCTGATGCTTCGGCAAGTGTGATCCGTACTTCTACGAGCATCCTTTTCCCCTGTTCCTGTCCATTCGGAAAAGAATTGATGGGTCGGTTTTCCAAACAAACACCCAGTTCTAATTAAAACGAGAGAGATAATTTCGATTGGACAGTTCAATGAGCCATATGTTCAAATATGGTGCAGTTCTCCTCGGGCCGAACCGGTTGCGAGCCCGTCCCTCCTCTGCGTGAGTCACGTTCAAAGTTATTCTTTTGCTGAGCTAAATCGAAAGAAAGCAACCTTATTGTTACTTCTCTGTGGCAGGCGTCTCGTAATGAAATCATTGTTTCACATACTGAACAGTAATCGTTTGAAATTTAATGCGTAGGCAATGCGATTACGGCTTCCAATTTTCGTTCGTGCCATATATTAATGAATATTTAATTGAGTTCATTTTATGATGTCAATTGGAGACTAAATATATACTAAAACATTTAAGGACTATTGGATGAGTACATCCGTTCAACTGTGTGTTCTGTGTCTGAGTGCTATTTTAAATACCGTGATTGCAACATGTATTTATTATTATAATTACTCAATAATAATCCTCAGTTCAAACGTTTGTTTATTTCGCAGTACTCGCAACGTAATGAATAGGTTATACTATAAAAGTAAGGAATTCCTTGTGAGGGCGACAGTTCCATGGGCTTCTAGTATACTTTTTGTTTCGGGCCGTGTTAAATAAATTGGTTAATGAAAAACAATTCGGAAAAAACGTTCTGTACATCATTTCCAACAAATATGTTTGCATGTGTTTTATACATAAAAATTATTTCTCCATAAACAATGCTGATTCCAATATACCTTTCTTCCAAAGAATATAATATTTCACATCGAAATCTTGAATTCGCTTGAGAAAAATTACACAATTAAACGACTCGAGGCAAATAAATTAAAGTCATTTTGGAATTGTGGGACACAAAATATTCAAAAACACATACTATGTGCTTATCAAACTGATTAATTGTGCCCTAAATTTTGGTAATACGTAATTGATATATTGATTGATTCTAAAAATTTTACCTAAATTTTGTCATGGTTCTACTGTTGAGGTGGCTTCTAGATGACGTTAAAAGCAAACAAACTAACTTAATTTATTCAACAGAGTCTTACTGAGAAGTTATTGTGAATTTCAGCAGCATTCGATTTTTTTCTCATCCTGACAGCGAATATTTCAGACGTTAAATTTTGCAGAACAATACCCTAAACAAAAGCGACAAACAAACGATGAATTCCTCGAATGCTACATCAAAACCCAAGTCACGTTCTGTCGAAGTACAGCCTGTCTGCTTATTTTGGACGCGAGGTATTTCGGTATAAATTGTTGGCCTACGGTAAGAGCACCAACCACGAGATCGTTTGCTGTCAGTTTTGTGCATTCTCTGATGCACCTTGCCGCACGCATAGTGCACACACTTAGTGTTTTGACTTCAGCAAAGTATGGTCGGGGCAAAAATGTAAACAAAACAATAATCTCGGTTTCGGTCTGGTACTTCGGTTTGTTCTGTTTGATTTGTAATGTACTGCCTATACTGACGGAACTCTCTTTACGGCTGTTTCATACGAAGAAATTAGTCGCCAACTTAAGGTTGCTGCTGCTCACACCGCCACCATAGAGAATTACAGCAGTATTTTATGAGACCGCTAAAACCGAAGCGCACTAATCGACCGGAATGTCTCGCAAACCGACCAACTATACAAACCAAACATCTCTGGGTCAGCGAACTTGAATGTTGGCGCTCGCCTATGTGCAGAGATGTAGCGGGAACACGGGGAGGTAGGAATACTGAAAAACATAGGTTCTGTGCTGTGACCAAGAGATTGAATCAGCTGGGGATCTGCACGGTTTGTAGTACGAGTAGACTTGGTAGACAGACAGAGCAACTCGTTGTTGTTGTTGTTGTTGCTTTCGTCGTTTCTACTGGGATGCAGCTCTGGCATTCTGTGTGAGGCGTGAGTTTCCGAGAGTTCACTGACATTTCGTGGCCGCCGTTTCCCAACTGCCTAGAAACATAAGGAAAAATCCCCCGCACACACTCCCACAGTAATGATGATCCCACAACGGTTCAAGAACAATCCCAATAAGAGAGTCGCCTTCATTCCCACATTTTCTCCGGCAGCTCATGTTTGCCACCCGCGTGCAAGAAACATATTCTGAAAAATTTTCATCCAACCCGTTGGGTTTGCATTGTTTTCAAACAAAATTTTGTCGATCTGAAACCAGTTATGCGAAAGAAATGAAACAGATTTTATTTGTTGTTGACGAAGACTGTGCTGTGCTAACAAGTTCGGTTGATGAATGTTCACAGCAGCGTGGTGGTGTGAGGTGGCGGGCTCATGCGTGCCTGCTAACTACACTCTCTTGAGCCGGGGGGGTTTATTCAACCGAGCACGGAGTACGGGATAAACGAATCTATCCATCCAACTATGCAATAACCAGCGCGAGAAGAAAGCAGCAGAAATCTTAGGTTTCTTTTGAAGAACTTTTTTTGTTGTTGTTCGCTCCACTCGTTGACCGCGGTGCTACTCTAAAACCGGTTCCTTCGCGGATGCCGAGACCACAACAAAGGTACTTGAGAAGATTTGTGTTAGAAGCTTTCTCGAGCTGCAAGACAGTTTTTTTCCACTCATCAGACGCATGAAATACCGTTCAATGGTTGAAATTTCAAATATATACACTGAGCAGATGCCGCCGGGGTCTTTCCTATATTGTCGCAAAGCCAGTTAGTCTGGTTGGTCTTGGTAGTTAGGGTTTTTGTGGAAACTATTCGAAAGATAACTGTTAACTGTAAGAAATGTTGAATTTTGCGTTGTTTTCTAGAATTGAAGCAGCTAAAAAAATCAATTACGCATGTTTGTAAAAACTTTAACTTTATTGATGAACATCACGCACATTCTCCGAAACAGTGTAAATCGCAAATAATAAAAAATCAAGTCGTTGCTATGAAAAATTATACATTACTGAAACAACTGTATTAATTTTTGAAAATAGAAAATAAGAAAATTTTAAGTTTGTCAAACTAAAAGTGCCTGCCTGTTTTAAGCAACTTCACTAGCTCAGGTCAATCACGGAGGTGAAACTACGATATGTGCGGTCGTCAATGCTCAATACTCAATGCTCTAAAAATGCCTGCCTCTTTTTAAGGATTGAACCTCCATCATATTGTTTCATAGACGCTGCTAAAAGAGTTCTCCACTTTCACCCATTTATCTCAAAGATAACTGGACCGATTTTCATTATTTTAGTGTCAAATGAAAGACCTAATTGCCTCAAAGGTTATGTATGTTTGATTGATTCTTTATGCGGGTGTAATAGGGGGGCTAGGAGAAGCTGGAAGAGAAAGCACTGGAAGTAGTGCTCAAAAGATTCGTTTTCCAGGAACAAGGCCTCTATGCAAAATTTAAGCTCAATCGGACTATGGGAATACGTGGCTCAAAGCGGTCAATTTTTCACGAAAAATACCGATGCAAAAATCACAGGTAAGAGAAATGCGTGAAACGTTGATTTCTAGTGTTATTACAAAACAAAAAATCTTAAAAAAATCGAAAAATTTCTGGGATTAAAAATTTTTTGAGATAAGGAAGATTCCCAGCTCAAAAACTTCCAAGTCCCAGGAAGCCGTTTTTTCGATTTCTTTGGAGGTAACACAAATCTCGATTCTGAAACATTTGGCATCATAAAATTCATGTACTACAAGCTATGCTTTTGGAACACGTGTTCTCGAAGTCCAATTGAGCTGAAATTTTGGAATGGGTACTCTTTTCGAGAAGACGAAAATTTTGAGTCCTATTTCTAATCGAAATTCGTTGGTAAAATTTTTCTCATATATTCCATTATCGCCCAAGCTCAAAACTTTGCAGTTTCAGAAAGTCAAATTTTTCGAGAAAAAAAATTAATGATCCCAGATTTCGACGTTTCATGCATTTTTAAAATATTTGGCATAATTTTTTTTTTCAATATCGACAATTTTATGTACATACTAGATACTACCCGTGCTTTTTTTCATCGATAGTTTTCGAAACTATAATCGCGTTGAGGCACGTGCTCGAATCAGTAAACTTACACAGTGAATCAACTGAATGGGGCTGAGATTGACCAACCATTCTCATTGTACACACTAATCTTATTTCAATACTTTGAAGGGTCAATAACGACGCCGGCAACGTCCTAGCAATCAGGTGGAAAGAGAGAAGGGATATTAGTGTGACCCTTACTATTTAGAGACCCTGTTAACCTCTGTATCTCCACAAAGGTTACAGGAAGCAGGTTTCTGTTTGTAGGGAAGGACTCGTTCGATCAGGATTCACTTTGATAAGCGATACAATCATACATATAACTCATACCCGGCTCTATTGAGCTACCTTCACTTTATTCTCCGTTCAGTCGACTGATCGGAGGTGCTTAGCCTATTTAGATTTGGTACTAATTTAATCTAACAAACATTGATAATGCTGTAGTGGCCACGCACGAGTGCGTGATTTATTCCATTAGAAATCAAAATTGTTCAATTTTATGATTCGAGACCGATACAAAATAACTGACCACGGTATGCTGTTGGGGCCACGCCCAAAAAGTAGTTTATTTCACTGAACTGCATTGTATTGTACTATACGATGTGGATCTGATTTAAACTGAGATACCATAGGAAACCTATCGGAGCTATTCACAAATTTGTGAAGTTTACTGGAGAGGAATACAAGTTATCATATTTTTGTTTTTACAATCGAGTTAAGTCTGTTGAGCAATTTCGGGCAACCAATTCAATCGATCGTTTTCAATTTGGCTGAAACTTTGCGTAGACGTTTCTATAGGCAAAAGATGCCAGTTTTTGCTATTGGTTTAATTTTTTGGAACACGACTCATTTTTGAGAAGCTATTGAATTATTGTAGTCCCCGTGGTTTTGTGGTTAGCGATGTCGGTCGGCTAGCTCTCCCACACGGTTGTGATATCGGGTTTGATTCCCGAACAGGTCGAGGATCTTTTCGAGCTGGAAATTTTCTCGACTCAGCACTGGGGCACGGTGTATCGTTGTACTTATCCTACACATGCAAAATGTGCCAAAAACAATATCGATAACGAATTCTCTCAACTAATCTAGTTGATCGAGACCGCATAAGCCCCCCAGGCTTGCGTGCGATATTGTGTTTTGTATTGAAAATGATATTTTGGGAAGGTATTGATGGTTCCAAATATTTTAGGACCAAAACGGTTTGTTTGATCGGTGTGACGTCTTCGGCAAAGTTGTAGATAGTAATTTTGTGTTTCCGAAAAAAATAAAAACTCTAAAAAAAAATTTTTTTTAAAAAAAGGTTAAAAAAATATTAAAAATTTATTATCTAGAAAAGCTCATTCGAGCGTTCAAGCGTTTCTATATTAAAAAGCATGCAACGCGATTCATAACAAAGGAGAGGAAATGAATTCCAACCTAGTTTTCTTTCTTAGTGCATATAACAAAAACTGTTTTTGTACGGATTCGATTCTATTGGAATGGACGTCTTGATAAGGCGACCAAACAACACTACAGTATTCTAAGATAGATCTAACATATGTAACAAAGAGAGCTTCAATAGTGTACGAGTCTACGAAATGATAACTGAACCTTTTTATAAAACTTAAGCATACTGTTGGCTTTATTGATGATCGTATTGTAATGATCAATGAATGTTAACTTAGAATCCATAATCACTCCTAAATCTCTAATTTGATAACACCTTTCTACAGTTTGCTGTCCAACAGTGCAACTAAAATGTACAGGATTTCTTTTCCTTGTGTAGGATATAATATTGCATTGTTTTACATTGCGATCAAGAAGACTTTTTTCACACCAAATGTAGAAAATGTCAACCTCTTTTTGGAATTGTTGGATGTCTGATTTGTTTCTTATTTCCATGTACAATTTCATGTCATCGGCATATATCAATACTTTGAGACAATTCTACACAAGAGTAACGTCATTGAAAAATAAAATGAAGAGCAAAGGGCCTAAATGGGAGCCTTGTGGAACTCAGATGTCACTTTTACTGGTACAGAAACGTGTCCCTTAAACCTAACCGTTTGTGTCCTATTTGTCAGATAATATTCAATCCATCTAAGTAAGCCTGACTCAAATCCCAGTTTTTTTTTAATTTGAACATAAGCATGAAAATATCTACTCTGTCAAAAGCTTCACTAAAATCCGTGTACAGAGTTTCCACGAAGTTGCCTCTGTCCATAGTCGCAAGAGAGAAATCAACAAATTCAAGTAAGTTAGTAGCCGTAGACCTTCCTTTGTAAAAACCATGTTGGTGGCACGTTATGCGATTCTTTACCTGATTAAATATTTTTTGGTTTACGATAGCTTCAAAAGGTTTGGGGACACACGATATTATTGCAATGCCACGGTAATTTAACTTTTAACTTTTTTTCGAAAATAAAACAATGTTTTTTTAGAGTGTATATGTTTTTCGGGAAGACAAAATTATTATCTACAACTTTGCCGGAGACGTCACACCGATTAAACAAACCGTTTCGGCCCTAAAAATATTTGTAATCATCAATACCTTCCCAAAATAGCATTTTTCTATAGCTTAGCAAAACTGAGTCGTGTTCCGAAAAATCAAACCAATAGCACGAATCAAACCCTTTTGAGATGTTTTCATGAGAGCAGTAATGCTTATACCCTAGACCATGGTCCATCGAACGGAATAAGTATTATTCGATTCGCAATACTTGGGAAATATGGTGGGTGAAGTAAGACTTTCCATTTGAGCATTTCTCTGGAAGTTTTAACGACTTTGGCAGGATGAAACCGAGCGTTGTCATGCAGTAAAATCACTTTTTCCTGCCTCTACTTGTATTGTGGCCGTTTTCGCGCAGCGCTCGGCTTAATCGCATCTATTGAAGTTAAAACCATTCTCCAGTGATGGATTCGTTTGGTTTCAACATAACACCAAGTAGGTTACCAAATACGCAGCATAACTTTCGCCGCGTATATATTCGGCCGAGCCGACAGGGTAGAAGCATGTCTGCATAACTTGCTTATCTTTGGGTTTTTATTAATAAATCATTTTTGCCGCTGGAGCAGTTGTTCACAAGCTCAACATCCCTTGGCTCTGGGCTGTAAAAAACCCAAGTTCTTTGTTTTATGAATCATCCTCAAAGCATGCAATCGCTTCGTTTTGTAGAATGACCGAAGCAAGCTGTTCCTATGATTGACATGGCATTTTGCCTTCGTTGCGAACAGACGTCTGTGTATTTTCGATTTGTTTCTGTGCTGTACAAACTATCAGTGAAACAGTGAAACAACTGAAGCATGTTCCCTGCTCCGCCGGGTGCTGGCCAAGCCACGCCGGCTAGCACGGAGCAGCAGCTGGTGGAATAATAGTCCGTAGATAGGCAACAAGTATCTTTGCAGAGCAGAGCGGCTATTGAAGGTAGTTTTTTTGTTTTTGTTTTTGTACGGTATCGATTTAAAATTTAAATTTGGATTTAAGTTTGAGTACTCGATTCTCCGGCCCAACATGGACGAAAAAAAGACCGAGTTCTGTGATACGGTAAGCTGTTTTTCTTCCGCACATTCATCCAATCTAAGTTGTACAGGATACCGCAATACGGAAATAAGCCCCACAAGTGATGATAATGATGATGGTCCCACCACATACCCCTACAAGGTTTGAGCTGGACGATTTATCTATAGATAAATTATGTAGACACATTTGAATTAGTGATGCAAAAAAAAACGAACTGATTTTACCTCCAGCACACAAAACTAGTACAGGGTTTTCATGACCTTTAGCCAGATCAACCACAACTACTTCATGATTTTCTCTAAGCATTCAAATAACAATTTTAATTTTATTGCTAAAAGAAATCATTTATATCTGAAAACCACGCGCGAGGCTCAAGCTTTTGTAGCCTCTTTCTATTATTTTTAAAAGCTACAACATCATAAATGGAAAAAAATCCATCATCATTACCGTGACGAACTCAGTAGTTTCGCTTTTAAAAATTCAGAAAAGTTCAATTATAGATAAACATATAAATAAAATTTTACAACACAATCAGATCCGTTCGTATATAACTTCGTCATTTACAAGCGCTTCAATAAAACAATCATTATATGAATAGAAACCACAACAAATAGTTCATCTTAAATAAATCCGTTTGTTAAAACTTCGTCAAGTACTGATCCATCGGGCGAAGTTGTACCCCAAATTAAATGTATTGAACATAATGCAAACTTGTAAGGACTTGGCATGGTTTTCTGCCGTAACAGAGATAATCCAACCGGCCGTTTTAAGAATTGCAGCCTTCTGCCGGTAAATATACTGGATTGCAAACAATTGCAGTATCGCTCGATAAGGGTGTGAGAACTTAAATCCAATCAGAATCGTTTCGAGTTACTTTCCCCGGGTCTGCTCTACTGAACTATGTACTCATGGACAAGGTGCGTCTACCCGTCGACTTGTTCGTACCAAGAGTGATGAATTGCATCATATGCAAGCAACACGGCCACCCACTTCGGCCATGAGGAAAGACGTGGTAAATGCGGAGAGCAACATGAGACTGAAGGGTGCTGAAAAGTAGCTATCTATTGTGGACAGACATGAGCTGTCCGCATGCCCCGCGTACAATGCCAAAACAAAATTAAGCGATCTCTAATGTCGTTTCCGTATTTGCGGTGTAGCTACCCCGCGGACTACACTTTGTGCTATCACTGTTTTTTTTTACATTTTCCGGACAATCCCGGACTACCTTTTTTCTGTCCCGGACAGTCCGCGCAAGAAACAGAGTGCAGTTTTGAAGACACCAACACATTCACACGTATGTGTCAAAGTCAAGAAAAAATGTGTCAAAATCGGTTTGCTTTGATTATCTTTCTTCGCGTGTCAAACATCAGGTTGAATTTTATTTATTTTATTTTGTTATTTTGTCATTTTTCAGTAAATTGGCAAATTTTTCGTACAGATGCACAAATGCGCTAAAAGACAATGGCGATGATGACCAAAACAAAAGTATCAGTTACCTCTGGTATTACGCACACCATTACAACTGCTCGGAAAGGGTTTTTTTCAGCTGCAACGCGTAGTCCGGGACGGGATAGTCCTGCCGTGAAAACGAATTCGACTTAAAAGAGCGTTTCAAGCGCAGTTTCCCAAAAATGCTAAGGAGGCCGCTACCACCAAACTGGTTTCCCAGCAGAATCTTTACAAGATATTGTCGTCTGATGAGCAGAGCCGTAGCTACTCCGTTTTGCGTGGGGGGCAGAGAATTTTTATTAAAAAACGTTATATTTTGTAGAGTAAGCAATTTAAAACCGTTATGTGCTCGACGAAAAAAGTACCTTTACGCATCCAACGGAGTACCCGGGTACTCACAAATTCAAATTCTTATAACTTTTGCAGTTTTCCTCCTACTTTGATAGTTTAGCACCAAAAGATTCAGAAGCTCTTTTTTTTAAAGAAACGTTAGTGGTGTCCCAGAAGAATTTTCTTATTCCCGAAAATCCGGTTTTCCGGAATCATATTCCAAAAAAAAAAAAAACTGCGAATGTGCGTATAGTTGGAAGAAAGCATGGATATAAACTTTATAATTTTTGTCTTACAGTGACGAGCCAGCTTGTTGCCAAAAACCTTCTTATTAAAGGTAAACAATTGGCACCCTAATACACAAGTTTCGGTTGGATATTTGTATTCGAGCTCGACGTGAAGACCGCTATTGATTAGCGAAACTGTGAATCTTCCACTTAATTTCTTCAAATGTTCAAATGTCTTGAGGGTGCGACCATGTGCGATCGAAAAACTAAGGACTGAAAAGAGTTTTTAAAAGTTCTACTCTGAAGCAATGTATGAATTGAAGAAATTAAGGTGTTAGAAATCCAGCTTCGAGAATCACCTCATTTTAAACCGATGTCAACCAACGATACTGAGATATTCTATTCACGAAAAAATACTTAGAAAATGGAGCGATTCAACCGTCAGCTCAAATTCTAAATTTTACGATAGGCATTGTTTGATCAGTGTTTACCATCAGACCAATTTTACAGCCAAACTGGTTTTGCATTGTTCTGATGTAATCAAACATATTAAACTGTGATTGGTTCTTTCTTAAAAATGACATTTAAAAAACTGACATTTTCACTCCCAGACGCTGGACCGGACATCCGAAACGGAAGTATGCGGATCGTCAGTTTCAACTTTGACGCGAATCAGGCTGGCTCACCAAAAGATTGAATAATTTCTCCTTTTTGGCATATGAGCTCGACCAAAAAATTGACTGATATCGTTAACATCGAAAAACTGAAGACTATTCAACAATGCTTATTGCTCATATTTTTTCACATAGCATCAATCACATACATGAGAAAATTGCGTGGTGGGGCAATGCAAACGCGTGCCCCCCGGTAGCTACGGGCCTGCTGATGAGTCTGGTTCTGACGATTCAGTTGGGGATTCTTATTTTGCTGAATCCAGGAAGTCTACTTCCAAACTTCCCCGGAAAGTACAAAAAAGATCTGAAATAACAGATACAAACTCCTTCGGGATTGGCTGAACTAATCTTTCGCAAAGAGTTTCCAGTGCTTCCAGGAACGTCAAAAGACCCAACTATTCCTTTTTTTATCCAAAATTTAGCCAGAATCTGGAATGCTGATATTTTCAGATATAGTGGACTGGATTTTAAAAGTTTAAATGTCCACTGCTGGCATGTTTACCTAATATTAAAACATTTTTGGAGCAGCTGACAGCTAAATGGTCCCCCCTTGCAGCGATCGTCTCGTTCGATGACTAATTCATCGGCTAGGACGATGAATTCCATCTCTGTTCACAGTACAAGTGTCATCCCGAAAACTGATTCATTTAAATTTCTGATTATTAAATACAAATGCGACGCATTTTCTGTTTGTGAGTTTGTGTTGATCTTAACTTCCATGATTTAAATATTATTCGCCCTGATCGAGACACCCCTTTCGGAGGAGTATTTCTAGGGATTAAAGTGCTAGGTGAATGACTTTGTATTGTTTCAGTATATACTCCCAGAGCACAGGTTGGGCCGCGTTACAAGCCTAAACGAAGTAATATTCCGGAGTAAAAGTTAGACAAAGAGTGCTCCGATGTCTACACGAACAAATCTGACGCGTTCAAGGCCTTTCGGGAGGAAGGTAAACCCGACGACTTCAATCGGTATTTGGAGCTTGAGACCAATGCTTGGTTCGAGCGACGAAACGCGATTATTGGCGTCGGTTCGTGAACGGAACCCCGTGAGAGACATCGATGAGCACTATTTGGAGCACTGTTCCAGGAATGCGAAACCGTAACGTATGCCCTCCTGTCCTGCAACAATAACGCGCCTTGGTTAGATAGAGTCAAATTCAACTTGTTGAAGAATCTACCTGGCACTGCCAAGAGGCACTTATTGAACTTGATCAATTAGTTCCTGGAACAAAACATTGTACCGCATAATTTAGGGCAAGTGAAGGTGAGCGCAGTCCAAAAACTGGGGAAATCAGTTTCTGATCACAATTCTTATAGGTCGAATGCAACGCTATCCTGTATTCGGAAATTGATAGAGAATATGATACGCTTTGACCGTTGGTCGAATCAAATAGTTCACAATCAGATACACAATTTGGTTTCCACCGGTCCAAAAGGACGAATAATTGTCTTGCGTTGCTTCAACAGAAATTTGGTTGGTGTATGCCAGCAAAGAACAAATGGCATCTGTGTTCTTAAATATTAAGGGGGCTTTTGATTTCGTTTCCATTGATATCCTTTCGGGAAAACTTCACCAACAAGGATTTTCCTTATTTTTAACCCACTATGGACCAGGTGTTCGATTTTTCGGACGGTACTTTTTTTCAGTTTTGATTATATTGATAAGTTTTCAGCGAAGAAACTTCGTTAGAAGATGTTCTAACAATTTGTGTCCAATTTTATAAAACTTTAAAGCCAAATTAAGGCTCTAGATATTAATATATGCGACCAAAAAACAGTGTTGATTTGTTTGGGGCTTTTCCAGGATCCGCTAAAAACTTTCATAAATTGGTTCTGCATAATATAAATGTATAAGAAATGTCAAACCACACTGCAAGGTGATTTAGGTTCTTCATTTTATCTGTAGCTATTGATCAGATTTTCTGTAGAGAACAAAGTAGAAGAAAACCTAGCCCTCGTGCGACCCTAACACTAAACGGACAATGGCTGTAAGCTGACTTTTGCTACGTTCAGGCATAAAATCCAAATGATCCTGATAATCCGGCGAGAAGCAGATGTAACACCGAAAATTTTCTCACGCTGCACAATGAATCGGATCGGATCGGTTTGCTCGAGAGACACATTTTTATATATCCACCGTTTTTTTCTTCTACCTGTTCACGGTCATCTCCAGCGAGGCAACCATCATCATCTTCGTAATCCTGAACCTGTGACGATTGCAATCTGTTGCCACCGATGACTCTTGACCGTAACCGTAACCAAGTATTATTTTTAGTTAACAGAAAAAAGGTAAAATTTACAGAAACTCTTCGAAGAAGTTGTAATAAAATTGTGCAACTTTATTATTGTTAGATTAGATTGGTGTATCAAGACTTATTTTCCTAATCCTTGCCACGGTTTGTTTTTCCAACCCCGTTGCTGGGGGGTTTTGGTCGCCTATTTAACCGCACAATCGTTTTAGTAGTTATGTTGTGGCTCGGTTGCAAACTTTTACTCGCCGCACCATTGCTGGTCGCTATGCTGCATAAGCAGCAGCCTTGGTCAGGCGTTTCATTTCGACAACCGAGTTGCCGATAATGCCCTTTCCAAGTCGATTGCGTATAATGCACCTATCCCGACAGTTGAGACGTCGGTCGTCGTGACATCACACAGAGGTACCGCCTCCTCCTTCGACGATTGCAAATCAAGATGCGATGACCTCCGGTCGGACGATCGGACGGTCATTTTCAATTACGCTCGCTGTCATTACGTCGGGGTTGGTAATATATTTTTTCTTCAATTTCCAGGCATAGTGAGTTCGGCCTGGCAAAACATAGTTTGTATTTTTTTCAAAAGGTTTTTTCATTCCACCATTATTTTACCTCTTTGGCCAGTTTGTTAATAATTTTGGGATTATATTGAAATCATTCCACATTTTCGCTAAAAAATACGAAATGAAAACAAAAATCATCGAATGTAACTCAATATTCGACAACTGTTCAACTGTTTCGATGTTTCCCATCGGAATCGATGGAGGTGCCTTGCTGTTTGTTGGATTAATACAGGATCTGAAGTAACATGAAATCACGAATCGTATAGGGACGACAACGAAAACTGTACTGAATCGAGGGTTGAAATGTCAGACTATGGATTGAAAAACCATGGTCGCATAACCGATTGGAAAAGGCTTCACGCTCTCCCCCGGTGCACTTAACTGAAAGTTTTAAATTGCCTGCAAAAAACGAGGGCACGTGTAGTATTCCAGCATAAAAGCGTAATTTACAATACCGCCCTAGCCGCAGCTCTGTTGACCGAGACGATCAACGCTTCATGTTTGGCGGTTCTGTATGCTCTAGGAAACAATTCGAGATAAATCATTTCACTCCGTCCGGCCGACCTTGATGTGGAGCTCTGCTAGAGAGGTTCAACATAAAGTGAAACTGAGCGAGTTCGTAAATCCGAGCGGATGGAAACTTATGGAGAACATTGACAGCAAACTAAATGGGTTGCAGTTGCTTCCGGTTTCATTGTCATTCAGATATTTATGTTTTTTTCTAGAAGAGGCTTCTCCACTTTCGATATCGTTTGTAGTATTACGAAGTAAAACAATGATATCCTGCCCACATAGTAATATCGGCAACTGTCAAAAACCAAATAAGGATATAAATCAACGTAGACGCTCATATATTTAAATTCTGGTAAAGGAAGATATTACAATCCGTCACCTGATTTTGCCAAAGACCGTAAACTAACTAGAAAACTAGAAAACTTAAAATAAGTAGATTTGCCATCAAAGCCCTAGGTTGCAAACGAAATGACCAATAGTACCTCAGTAAATATAATTAGGTTCAACACAGAGGTAATGTCATTTCGTTCGCCGTTTAGTTTTACCACGATATGCTTATGAACATTTTGACAAATTTAAAAAAAAAATCAGAATAATATCACTAATTTAATCTTTGATGAAACTGATGAAATAATTTTCAATAACACTAAATTTTCATAACAATGAAATATATTGAACACTTAATGACTTACACATCAGTCTGGATAGATTGTGCTCAGGATGAGTTGAGCTTTTCCATACCATCACAGTAATAGCGTCTTACCTGCAAAGAGAAAACAAACAACTCTATTAGTTTACAGTTTGTTTATTAGTATTATACAACAGAATACCGCGCATGTTAAAGTGAAAACTTTCAACCGTGAATATGCAATAAAATGGTAAAACTAAAAACCCCTTGAAAGTGCACATTTCATTATTTACCCTGTTTAACAAATAAATGACTGGAAAAATTTCATAGTCAACTGCACCCCGCCGGAGCCGCCGGCAAGCATTTCGGGATCGATCACTGGTCTGAGAATGAACTGGTAGGACCCAACAAGCATGGCAGTTCTGCCTCCGTAACTCCGCGTGGAAACAGAGTGGATGACCACGGATGGCCTCTATCTACCCGCCTGCTTCGAAAAGCTCATCAGCATCGATAGACACTCGGCAGCAGCAGCAGCAACAGCAAACACAAAAGAATGAATGATGCGTATCCGAGTGGAAACGTGGGAGAATCGCTCTTCCGAGAGAGCAGGAATGACCTCGCACACCAAAACGGGCCACCGCATCGCACATCTATCTGTCCATTGGCAATCCATCCTAAAGCCACCCAAATCATATTCCAAGTTCGAGCTGCAAAGTGTGGGGATACCCTCCGAGGGCCATACGGGTGGCGGCCCTCGGGACCAGATACCCACGCATCACGGTTCGCTAGGTGTCTTAAGGTTTTTCCTTCCTATCACGGTAGGGTGGTAGCCCCAAACATGGATTAATTCGCAAAAATGTGTTATTTTCAAAGGGGTTATCAAAAGCGTGCATAATTTCGATCGAATTACTTGTTAAGTTGTAAAAAATAATATTTAAAAACCATTCCATGTTTATCAATTTAGGCTGACTAAGCCAATCAATTTAGGCCAACATTAGGTAACTTTACATGTGCCTACTTTTTTCGTGTTTTCCATTCACAAACATTAGACGGGCGTCGGTGGGCCGTAGCTTCGCCAAGACATTCACGCCCCGTGACTTCGTATTTTCTCGAAGACGTTCCGGTCTAAGCGTTTGTTCACTCTCCATCTATCTTTCCCTATGTATCTATGACCAAGTGACCATATCTTTGATTTGCTCGAAAGGTTCGAATTCTGAGGAAGAAAAACCGAATGAGTTCGAGAAAATTGCGTGGGAATCCGAATTCTATGGAAAACTGACGCTCGGCTGAGTTCTGACGTACGTACCTGACATTCAGCTACGAGTGGGTTCGCGAATAAGACTGAATGAACTTTTATAAGCAATCGAGGATAAAAATCAATTTGCGGAATCGCTTACAAGATTTTATTTTCTATACTATGATTAGAATTATGTCATAAAGTTTCAGATGTTCCGTTAACAAAATCAATCTAAGTAATGTCAACTCGTAAACTTGTTAAACATAATTTCATTTTTGAGAATCCATTGAATTTTTGTGAATTTTAAAACTACAATCCTATTTATTTAAAAAAACTAAAAGCTATTTTTTTCAAAGGCTATTCTAAATTTATTCTTTAACGGGTACCTATTAATTACGCTCTTTTTACCACTTCCTATGAAAGTGATTTCGTTAAGTATTATGAAATGAGGTATTGTAAAATTAAGCGTAAAAATCATTTATGGTTGTATTCTAAAGGAATTATTCAATTTACAATGAGGTATATCTTTTGAGCTGTAAATATACAAGTTTTTCTTCGTTATTACAGTGACGCGAAAGCTAGGGATACGATCCATCCTGATTTAGCAGGACATGTCCTGATTTTGAAATCCTATTTCGGCGTTCTTAATTATTTTTCATATTCTAGCATTTGTCCTGATTTTTATAAGACAAGCAATTACGTTCAATCACCAAGGTCATATTGCAAGGCAAAAGTCGGAAAGCTTTTTAACAGAAACGTGAATGCTGCCTGATATTAGGAATTGTTGGAAATTGCCCAGTCCTTATTTTCATTTCTAGTTGCAAGTTCGATTTCGTCGGTGGTAAACATAAAAATTAAATCTAGGAAAAAATCATTTCGTGTGAAAAAAGGACATTTTTCTCAGATAAAATTCTTGAAGTAATATTTTATGAGGTAAAATTGTAAAATTTGAAGTGATGACCGTTTTGCGGGCTAAAGGAAATATTACAAACAACGATGTGAGCAGCGAGTTACTCGCCTGATCAAATTAGATATAACAGATGGCTAGTAGCTCGTCTGCGAAACATTTTGCTCGTCAGTGACTCTAGGCGAGGCGAATTGCTCGCCTCGTTTCCTGTAATCGGTCCCAAAATTTGGAAAAATCTGCATTATTTCCTGAATATCTGAATGTTTTGAAACAATTTCAAAACAGACTTCAGAATCTACTCTGAAATGACTTCTACCAAAACAAAATTGCAGGCCAAACAAAAAAAAACAGTTTAGCTCAAAATTCCTGGAGCCATGAGAAGAATAAAACAAAAATGAATGTCTAATTTTAAAACTACAATCCTATTTATTTAAAAAAACTAAAAGCTATTTTTTTCAAAGGCTATTCTAAATTTATTCTTTAACGGGTACCTATTAATTACGCTCTTTTTACCACTTCCTATGAAAGTGATTTCGTTAAGTATTATGAAATGAGGTATTGTAAAATTAAGCGTAAAAATCATTTATGGTTGTATTCTAAAGGAATTATTCAATTTACAATGAGGTATATCTTTTGAGCTGTAAATATACAAGTTTTTCTTCGTTATTACAGTGACGCGAAAGCTAGGGATACGATCCATCCTGATTTAGCAGGACATGTCCTGATTTTGAAATCCTATTTCGGCGTTCTTAATTATTTTTCATATTCTAGCATTTGTCCTGATTTTTATAAGACAAGCAATTACGTTCAATCACCAAGGTCATATTGCAAGGCAAAAGTCGGAAAGCTTTTTAACAGAAACGTGAATGCTGCCTGATATTAGGAATTGTTGGAAATTGCCCAGTCCTTATTTTCATTTCTAGTTGCAAGTTCGATTTCGTCGGTGGTAAACATAAAAATTAAATCTAGGAAAAAATCATTTCGTGTGAAAAAAGGACATTTTTCTCAGATAAAATTCTTGAAGTAATATTTTATGAGGTAAAATTGTAAAATTTGAAGTGATGACCGTTTTGCGGGCTAAAGGAAATATTACAAACAACGATGTGAGCAGCGAGTTACTCGCCTGATCAAATTAGATATAACAGATGGCTAGTAGCTCGTCTGCGAAACATTTTGCTCGTCAGTGACTCTAGGCGAGGCGAATTGCTCGCCTCGTTTCCTGTAATCGGTCCCAAAATTTGGAAAAATCTGCATTATTTCCTGAATATCTGAATGTTTTGAAACAATTTCAAAACAGACTTCAGAATCTACTCTGAAATGACTTCTACCAAAACAAAATTGCAGGCCAAACAAAAAAAACAGTTTAGCTCAAAATTCCTGGAGCCATGAGAAGAATAAAACAAAAATGAATGTCTAATAAGGTTGTAAGCCGCTCGAAGAAATCAAATAAAGAAAACGAAAACAAAAATGATTTGAAAGTTCGAAGCTGGAAAAATAGAAACATGTAACGAAACGTTTCAAGCATTGATCCAGTATGCAGTGCATGCTGTATACAAGACGTCAACGACACGTCTACGTAAACACACTGGAGCAGAAAACTGTGGCCCATATGTGTAGAAGGATTTTTTTCATGAAATAGGGTCCGCTTTCACCCCTTAAAGGATTTTAAGTGAACTCCCTAAGACTTTGTACACGAGTCTATACTAAAAGGCAAGAAAAAATCCCGAATATAACTGTCAGTGGCTGAAAACACGTTAAGGAAAAAAACAATTCCTAAAGCGCATCGAAGGTAAGCAAAACCGAAAATGAACAGAAATATAAATTTTTCTCGAACCGGTTTTAACCTCTTCTCAACACAGAAAAAAGTTCGAAATTTAGTTAAAAAAAAGAAAATTTCTTTTGAAAGACAGTTGAAACCAAAACTGAAAATTGGCTTCTAACAATAAAGTAGTATTTCTAACGGGAGAAGAAGGCCAAAAAGAAAATGATTCAAACTCTGCTGAATAGTTAGGGGACGTTGCTTAATGAAAAAAGACCAAAGCAGGAAATTGATTGAAAATTTAGCTAAAAGTGGTTTCATAGATGGATGAGATTAATGACAGAACTGAATAAAAGTGCCTCAAAGACTTAATACAAAGTTTATGAAAAATCTGAATGTACCTCTAAGGGCTTTTATAGCGTTGAATTACGTCTTACATTAGTGGGATATCATGTCAAAAATCGAGAATGGATTGAAACGGCAAAATGAAATACAGTCATACCTCGATATAAGGCAACCTCGATAAAACGTAACTTTTATCTCGTTATAACGTAACTTTTTTAGATGTATTGAAATTGAAAATAAATGATACAGCAATTGTTTTTGGGGTTTAAATTGCTTCAAAAAAATGTTTGTAGTATGTTTTAAAAGTTTTATATTTTTTCCAATGTTTTGTGAATATGTCCCATAGTATGTTTTACATTATCGAAACAAGAACTGGCCTTATTGAAGCGTAGAGAAATAATGCTCACATTTTTTGAACATTTTATTCTAATTTCTTATAAAACTTCTTAATGTTTACCTTATTTTGAATGGTTTAAAAATACTGATAGGTGATGGGGGAAATAGGTTTTTCACGCATCTTTGAGTAAATCAAAGCATCAATTTTAATTCTTTTTCACTTGCTGAAAATTTTCTCAAATAGGCATAAGAAAGGTTTAAAAATACTGTTAGGTGATAGGAAATAAGTTTCCGCGAATCTTTGAGTAACCATTAACAGTTTTGCATCAATTGAAAAAAATATTATAAATGGGCATGAGAATGGTTTAAAAGTACTGATAGGTGATGAAAAGTAGGTTTCCGCGCATCTTTGAGTAACCAGTAACAGTCTTGCATAAATTAAAAAAAAATATTTTGCTTCGATATAACGTCACTAAAATAAAAACAAAGTTGCCTTATATCGAGGTATGACTGTATTTCAAATGCCTGTGAATTTTTCACGTTTGAATGGATTTTGATCATTGATAGGGTAATCACTCCTATATTCATCTCAGTACCTATATTCATCTCATCACGCCTTATTGATCAATTTATCGTCAAATTTTACCATATTTTCAACGTAAAACTTTCAACGACTTGACAAAATCGAGAAGCCAATAGATTTACTTCCAAAAATTTGCAGAAATTTGACGGTAAATTGAACAAATGAGAGAAATAAGATGAATATAGGTGCAGCTAGCTGTTGAGATGAATAATGGAGCGATTACCCTATCTCATTGGATAGACAACAAATTACTTTAGCTTATGAAATTATTTTTTTTTTGTTCATACAACATTTATTTGACACGGCACAATACAATATAATGTTTCACGGCGGCAGTATATCTAGTGTCTTAAAATTAAGTTATCTTATGAACTAAGGGCAAATTTTTTATCCTCGTTGCCGACTACGAGCTAAAATCAAAACTAGCATAGTCTTTTAATCAGTGCTTCGTTGTTCGCTGGTGTTCAAGTGGCCATATGGTGTGTGCCGCTGAGCCAAGATATCACGGAAGACTTCGGGTTCTCAGGTCCTGGCGGATCCGTTCGGGGTTCAGTTGCTGATTCCAGAATTAAGGTCTACGACGTGTTCTTGCCGTTTTATTGAATGTGGGTGGAAAGGAATGGGACTAGACTGGGGCATGGATGGATTTCAGGAAAATGTATATAACCCTTTCCGACCAAGCCCACACAATTGTGTAGGTAAAAAATGACTGATAACAAAACCTAAATCGAAGCAAGTCCTATATAAAAACACTTGCTTGCTCCTTTTTTTTATTCTTCGTAGCAGCTGCGCTGTTGACACTAGCGGTGTGAAAAATACAACAACGAATAGGACGTTCAAAAAGCGAGAGAGAAGGTTTTGTTCAAGTCACCTTCTACCTACGCAATTATATAGGCCCGGTCGGAAAGGGATAAGGGACATGTAGGATAGGTCACGACTAGCCAAGACATCACGAACAAGAACAGCTGTTCCTCTACCCTCGGACCGGAGGTAAGCTATTAATTTAGACCTGACGTCACGGTGTACCGGGCATGACCAAACAACGTGCTCTATGTCGTGATAACCTTCAGCACAGACACAGATACCACTTTCCCCGAGGCCAGTACGACGGAGATGCACATCAAATCTATAGTGATTGGACATAAGCCGTGACATCACGCAAATGAAATCTCGACCTACATCCAACCCCTTGAACCACGGATTCGTCGATACCTTGGGTATAATGGAATGTAACAACCTTCCTAGTTCCCCTCTGGTCCAAGAATTTTGTCAACTGATGATCGTATTCTGACGTACAAATGCGAAAAATTCATCAAAAGCAATTGGTCTTTCATAAATTTCACTGTTTGATGCGCCCACCTTAGCCAAAGTGTCCGCTTTCTCATTGCCCGGTATCGAGCAGTGAGAAGGGACCCACACTAAGGTAAGGGCACTAAGGGAATGATTTTTCGGATAAAAAATGTTTATGAAATTTAGTTTATGAAATTATCTTTTAAACAATTTTAATGTGGGTAAAATTTTGAGCCAATTTGATATCAATTCAACCAATTGCGTGTGCAGCATGATGCATGAGCATGAGCATTGACGACCGTACATATCGTAGTTGCACCTCCGTGATTGACCTGAGCTAATGAAGTTGCACAGAGAACCACATAGATAGTTTCTGGGATGTTATACCATCTTCAATGTACAACAATTCAGTAACTCTCACTTAAAAAAAAAACAATAATGGCGCCGGCCACGTCCTAACAGTCGTTGGGGAAAAATAGGAAGAGGATTGTTAGTTCGACAAACGTTGTTATGAGACCGAGTTCACCTCTGCATCTCTACAGATGTCACAGGAAGGGTATTTGTGTTAGCATGATGGGGTAGGAAAGATCAGGATTCGCCGTGGTAGGCAATACGATCAGATATTTTCAAATCCCGCGTGACCAATCGCGTGTGCAACATGATGCAATCAATAAACGGAAGGCGCTACGATAAAATGTTATAAAAGCGAACTTATCACGGAGGAAGAGCCTAATAAACGACAGATTGAAAGAGAAAACGAAACATTCCTTTGCCGTTTTCTATCCGCAATGTTTTGGCAATTGGATTTCTGGGCGCTAAGAAGCGCCATTGATGTTGTCATAATGGTATCACTCGGCAAGTCTGTTAATTCTCTGGCTCGATAGTCAATATAGCAATTAGGGAGAAACAATTCTTTTAAGGGTTTTTAGAGCCACTTTTTCATCGTTTGGAATAAATGTAAAACTGTACATTTAATAGTTTGCAAGCTAAGAAAATTTAGCATTGGTTCAAGAACGTTTTTATGGCCCTGAGAAAGATCGATTGTAATTTGTACTAGGCAGAAGGAATAAAGCAATGTTTTTGAGCTTGTACGTACTTAACAGCTTTAGTTCCACAGCGTGCTTGGCTAATTCCCCAAGCAGCAGCAAACGGACGAAAGTCTGAACTTCGGTGGAATATCTCCCCTTACGATGAGGCTTTTCTTTATCTTGTCACCCTTGGTAATGTTTTTTGTGCATTCAACGATATACTTGTTGACGGTATGCGGTTGACAAAAAACTAATGTACTTCCGCGCATAACGTTCGTCCTCTTTTTTGGATTTTCTCATTCAATGCAACGCCTGATTGTTGCGTTAATCCTCTTGATAAGTATACAGGTAGCAATCGGTATCAATCGAATTTGTGAGTTTCTCTCATTCTCTCTCTCTCTCCTTCTGTCTGTCTCGTCCTTTTTCAATCTACCTTTTTCTTTCTTCTTCTTTTTCATTCTGTTTCTGATAGTTCACAATTGAATATTATCGTGATTGGCAGTTTTTCTTAATAGTCATAAATGTTGAACCGTGCCTGCGCCGCGCTCTCGCTGAGAAATGTTGATGTGTGTATGTGAAAGAACGTCTTCCTCTCTTTTTCATACCGCAGCTCACCAACTCTCCGGCCAACACAAAGTATCGTCGGCAACGATAGTTTTTCTCTCGCACGGCGGCAGCACGACGGCAACTCAGCGCTGCCCCGGTCTGGGCACGGCGCGCCGGTGTGAATGCGTTCGTAAAATCGCATGCAATCAATCTCAAACAAGCCTGGACGACACACGGAACAGCCATGGCCCGGATCCAGCCCGGTCCCGGCACGGAGGCAGTGGGATAGCCCTTTATAGTGCTTTTTGTCTTCTCCTTCAGACTTAGTAACCTACTTCCTTCCTTATCGACTCTATCATATCCTCCTGCAAGCTATCACTCTTTTCCGTGCTGGAGTACAAAATATATGGCTATGATCGGGAGCCTAAGCAATACCCCAATTTGTCACGATGGTATCAATCCCCGCACTTCTCACATACTATTGGATTGCTGTTGGCTTTCAATTCGCACATGAATACGATATCACTGACTGAACAGAATAGGAAAGCATTTAGGTACATCCGAATTGTTCAAAATCTGATATGCTGAGCGCATCCTTTGTGCTGTAACGACAGTGGGGAAATAAAGATATTATAACAACACACACTGAAAAGAAACGCGCTGCTGCTGAGACATACACATAAGACCAACCAGGCAAGTGATTTGTTTAAGCTGAAAGCAAATTCTGGAAACCAGCTGATACTGGCGCTACTCGCTGCTGTTACTATAAAATGTGCTTCGATATTGTTGGGGACAACTGGTCACCCTAACGAAGATTGCCACCAGGGCTCTCCGTTGGCAGCTACGTCTGTCAACCGAAAGACGTCACTATGTGCTTGTGTCAGAGTTGTCAGAGCAAGAGTAATGAGACACGTTTTAGTCTTTAACGAATAAAGTTTTATTTTAATTTGTACCGTGGAAAAATTCAATTACTCGTCAAGATATCACCTCGTCACACGGATACAAAAGTGGCGACGATTCTCAGGAGTGATCTCGTTAAGTTCGCGAGAATTTTATTTGTTTTCGCGTGATAAACGCGATCTGAAAAAACATAACCACGCCGCCGCCCAAGAAAAGGCGAAAACGCTCGTACAGCACCATGATGGATTCAGTTTTACAGCCAGGAGTTCCACCGGGAATCAATCCACCCGGTCAGCACAATGGGCAGCAGCAGCCCCCGTTCGTATAACAGCAACAGCCCGGAATGCAGCAGCAGACCCAACAGCAACGAACGGATGCTATCATCATGCAAATTTTGCAGCAACTCCAACAACAACAGGCCGTCACCAATCAACTCCTTCAGCAGCAGCAACAGTCCACACAGCAGCAACGCGGGTTCATGCAGCAGCAGGGAACTCTGTTTCGCAATGCCTTATCGGCAATCCAGGTGACCGTACCTCCCAATCCGGAGATGATTCTGGACTCGTTGGCCGGAAATATCCGGGAGTTTAAGTACGATCCAGAAAACCAAATTACTTTCGCTACATGGTATGCCAGATATGAGGATCTTTTTGCGAAAGAGAGGATCGACGATGAAGCAAAAGTGCGATTACTTCTCAGACGGCTGAAGACAAACGAGCACTATAGGTACGTCAGTTACATTCTACCTAGGGCTCCAAAGGATTTCAGCTTCAGTGAGACGGTGTCGAAACTAAAGGGACTATTCGGTACGAAGGAATCCACCGTCAAGAAGCGTTATTGCACTCTCACCGTTACCAAGGCCTCGACGGAGGATTATGTCTCGTTTGGCTCTAGAGTGAATAAAATGTGCGTCGAGTTCGAGCTGTCCAAGCTCACAGAAGAGCATTTTAAATGCTTAATGTTCGTCTGCGGCTTAAAGTCGGAGAACGATGGAGAGGTTCGTACCAGGCTGTTGACAAAAATCGAAGACAACAATGACGTCACCCTGGATGCACTGATGCAGGAATGCCAGCGGATGATTAATTTGAGAAGCGACACAGCGATGATTGAGGGTCCCGCCGGCCAGGTTCAAGCCATCAAGGGGAATTTCCAGCATCGTAAGCAGTTTAGGAAGCTATCTAGAGAACATTCGAAGCCGTCATCAAAGCAGGAAGAGGAGCGCAAGAAGCCATTTTCGCCGTGCTGGAACTGTGGTGCGATGCACTTTTCGAACCACTGCAGTTTCAAAGGTCACAAGTGCGTTGACTGCAAGCAAGTTGGCCACAAGAAGGGCTATTGTGCCAGCGCAAAGCGACCTTCGAAGCCATCAAAACACCAGTCACGCTGATTCTCCACCAAAAGCGTAACAGCATCGTGTGGAACCGTATCGGCCAACCAGCAGGTGTTCCAGCGACTCAGACCGCCAAGTTAGCATCGGGTGAGCAGTTGGATCTTGTGTGTGAATTTGTCAGCGACGTCGAAATCAATGGCACGACGCACAGCGGGCGAATGTTTGTGTCCAACCATCCTCTGAATCTCCTTGGCATCGATCTTACCGAAAAATTCCAGCTCTGGTCGTTACCGATGGATAATTTTTGCAACTTCGTCGGTGGTGCCGGCATTAGTAAGGCTTATCTGCAGAAGGCGCATCCGAAACTGTTCAGCGATACTTTGGGGCTTTGCAGTTGGATCTTGTGTGTGAATTTGTCAGCGACGTCGAAATCAATGGCACGACGCACAGCGGGCGAATGTTTGTGTCCAACCATCCTCTGAATCTCCTTGGCATCGATCCTATCGAAAAATTCCAGCTCTGGTCGTTACCGATGGATAATTTTTGCAACTTCGTCGGTGGTGCCGGCATTAGTAAGGCTTATCTGCAGAAGGCGCATCCGAAACTGTTCAGCGATACTTTGGGGCTTTGCTCCAGAACCAAAGTTCAACTTTTGCTGAAAGAGTCGTGTAAGCCCGTTTTCCGTCCTAAGAGACCTGTTTCGTACGCAATGCTGCCGATAGTCGACAAAGAACTCGACCGACTAGAGCGTCTGCAGATCATTTCACCAGTAGACTATTCCGAGTGGGCGGCTCCCATAGTGGTGGTGCGTCAGGCGAGTGGTAACGTTCTGCGCATCTGCGCATACGCATCTGTGGGGATTATTCGACCGGATTGAATGACCGGCTTCAGTCACACCAATGTCCCCTTCCGCTACCGCAAGACATCATCGCTAAGCTTTCGAAATGCACTGTGTTTAGTCAGATTGACTTATCGGACGCTTTTCTTCAAATGGAAGTGGACGAAAACTGCCGGCATCTGCTCACCATTAACACCCATCGCGGCCTGAATCAGTACAACAGGTTGTCCCCCGGTGTCAAAGCTGCTCCGGGCGCATTCCAGCAGCTGATGGACACAATGCTGGCAGGTCTTCCGTGTACCGCAGGCTACCTGGACGACGTGGTTGTGGGTGCAAAGAATGCCGCCGAACATCAGCGCAACCTACATGCAGTGCTACAGCGGCTCGAGGAATTCGGATTCACAATCCGGTCGGAAAAATGTTCGTTAGGCCAACAGCAAATCCGATATCTGGGTCATCGTTTGGATCGTTTGGATCGACTCAGACCAGATCCAGCCAAGATTCAGGCCATCACGGATCTAGTGGCGCCGAAGGACATCACGGGAGTACGCTCCTATTACTACGGGAAATATGTTCCCAACATGCCAGCTCTAAGGTTTCCGCTAGATGAGCTCCTGAAAAACACAACGGCGTTCGTATGGACGCATGAATGCCAGCAGGCGTTCAACAAATTCAAAGAAATTCTATCGTCGGAGCTTCTTCTAGCACACTATGATCCAAGGCAAGAAATGGTCGTTTCAGCGGACGCCTCCTCCATCGGTATTGGGGCAACGATCAGCCACAGGTACCCAGATGGCCACGTGAAAGTGATTCAGCATGCCTCCCGAGCGCTTACACAGGTTGAACAGCGCTACTCACAAATCGACCGAGAAGGGTTAGCGATAATATATGCAGTAACGAAGTTTCACAAGTTTATCTTCGGAAGGCGGTTCCACCTTCAAACCGATCATCAGCCACTGCTGAGGATATTCGGGTCCAAAAAAGGGATTCCGGTCTACACAGCCAATCGACTCCAGCGATGGGCACTATCGCTGCTCTCTTACGATTTCTCTATTGAGTATGTTCAGACTGACAAATTCGGTAACGCTGACGTATCGTCCCGCCTCATCAACCAGCACACTAAGCCTGATGAAGACGTGATCATCGCGAGCACCACTCTGGAGGAAGACTTGAGGTCAGTAGCCATCGATAGTAGTAATCAACTGCCTCTCAGTTTCAGCATGGTTGAGAAAGCGACGGCGTCCGATCCGTCTCTTCGGAAAGTTCACCGTTTCATCCGCGATGGCTGGCCCAAATCAAGGTTAGAAATTGAAGATCGAGAATTGGCTCGGTACTACGATCGTCAAGAAGCTCTGTCAGTCGTTCAAGGCAGCATTATGTTCGGGGACAGACTGGTAATTCCGACTATGTTCCGAAGGCGGTGCCCCATTCAGCTCCATAAGGGCCACCCAGGCATACAACGAATGAAGGCAATCGCACGCAGCTTCGTGTATTGGCCGGGGCTGGACGACGAGATCGTTAGCTTCGTCAAGGGTTGTAATCACTGTGCATCCGTAGCGCGATCCCCACCAAAAGCGGAACCGGAGTCGTGGCATCCGACAACGGCTCCTTGGCAGCGGGTTCACGCCGATTACGCGGGCCCTCTGGATGGCGAATTCTTCTTACTTGTCATCGATGCGCACATCAAGTGGCCGGAGATCTTTTCAACTAGCAAGACGACATCGAGCGCTACTATCCGCTACTATACTAAGGCTCGATCGACGAAGCATTGGACGTTTTCCTTCTTACCTACCGCACCACACCAAATCGAAACGTCCCTGGCAGTAGGTCACCGGCAGAAGCGATGTATAACAGGCCGCTGCGAACATCGCTAGACCTTCTACGACCACCGTCAAACCTGGAACCATCATCAAACCGTCAGCAGACGTCCAACATGCGGTCTTTCAGTCCGAAGGCTTGCGTGTACGCGAAAATATACGCCAACAACAAATGGTCATGGTTCCCTGGGACCGCAGTAGAGCGAATCGGTTCGGTGATGTATAACATCTGGGTGGCCGACCGGAGATTGATCAGATCTCACATCACATCACTCACAGATCTGCAATTTGTATGTAGCGGTTTTTGGGGCCTGGGAACGTTTAAATGCTTGCTTGAGATCCCTCCCCCCTCCAATTACAAGGTTTTTGAAAAGCAAAAAATAATCGATTTAGTGATTTGACACTCCTTTCTCCTCTGGAAGCGAGGGGTCCTATACAAAAAAAAATAACTTTTTGCATAACGCGAGAACTAACGTAGGAAATGGTGCCAAATTTGGCATGTGAAGGTTTTAGGAGCAAAAAATATTATTGTGGTAGTTCGGGATCCCTTCCTCTTCTGGAAGGAAAGGGCTTCCATACAAATGAAACACAAATTTCTATACAACTCTAGAACTAATCAAGCAAATGGAACCAAATGGAGGATTTTAGAGCACCAGAAATGTTTCTATGATGATCCTACTTATTTCCTTACTCCTAAACGGGGGGCAGGGGAGGAGAAGTTCACACAAATGAAACATATTTGTCAACCATTTTTTTTTTTCTGAGAAACAGCTTAAAATTATCGAGATGATGAAGCCAAAAATAGTCCCAAACACTATTTTGATTACTAATATGGTAACTTCCGTACTCTGGAAACCAGAATGATAACCAGAGGTCAGAAATAAATTCAACATACCTGCCACCCACCTTTCAGGGCCCCAATATTATTTTTAGAGAGTTGTTGGTGTTATTGATAAGTTATCGACAGAAACATATTGATACAAGGTAGTCTATTGGTCTATATAATACAAACAATTGCTTGCATTTAATATAACGAACAACCTTATGCAGTTTTGCTTAAAATTCGCGAACGTAGTTTTGCACACAACCATTTCTGATGAAAAAAGCGGCCGGGACAAAGTTTGCTGGGTCAGCCAGTTTAATCATAAATCCGCTGAATCGATACCTGTAAATACACGTAGCAAGTTTATCAATTCATTGCCGACTTTTGACGTTGGACTAACGTCTATATCGAAGTTAGGCACCTGAATTTGAAAATCTAGTAATTCAACCGGGGAAAACCAGGGAAAAGTGGTCAGGTTTTGAGCGCTTATATATCAGTCATTTCTTTTCAGAATTTCGAGGTTTTGGCATCAACCGATCAGAAATTCTTTTACGGTTGAATTTATGTAACAAAAATAACCTATTGTTCGAGATACACTATTGAAAAATTTATAAATCACATCGATTGTCTAAATCATACCGAGCAACCAATCACCACCTCTCTTCACAAGCACAGTCGACACTAACGGATACAACCGATCTGACTTTGTAAACAGTCTCACAGCATTCAACCAATAACGAGCTCGCTTTCGGTAGCTGCAACAGGTGTTTCAACACCGTTTTAAAATGCTTCTTTTATCATTACCACTGAACAGATTCTAAACACCAATGGCTTGATTGATAGGGGAAATGTTGCGCAAGATTGTCATATAATAATTTAAATATGTTTTCGATACTAAACTAGTTAAAAGTTGTGTTAAAAGTCGTGCACATTCAACCAATCACAAGCTCGCTTCTTGTTTGCTCGCGGATGGATTTTTGCTTTGGGCTATATAATAGCCTGTGTCGTCTCATAGCAGTCATCAGTTAACAAGTGAAAAGCCACCAGGCCGGTCTTGTATAATCAGCAGCGGTGGCTGATTCCAGCGGCCAAACTGAGCTGCAGCAGAACCAGAGCGGTGGTATCAGGCAGCAGCGGCGGAGGTTGTAGGAAGCTGCATTTCTTCATTCAGTTCGGTTCTCCTTCGATCTGAGTTGGACCCCACCAGCGGTAATCCAATTCAGATATCGTTGGATGAAAACAGCCAGAAACTGCACGAGCCAGCACCGCCACTAGGAAAGCTACCGCCATTTAGTGTGTGTGCAGTGTGCACATATAGCGTATGTGCATCTGTATTGCTATGACATTTGCGATGATAGGGATGGCGCTGTTGCGTGTGTATGGCTAGCTATAGCGTGTGTAAGACACTAGCATGTGTAGCATATTATGGCTATTGCGTGTATATCTTCAGCGTGTGTACGGATAGTTATAGCTTGTGTGTGGATAGCTGCTGCGTGTGTAATGATTAGTTATAGCGTATGTATGGATAGTAATAGCACATGGTTGGATAGTTTATGCGTGTGTATAGATAGTTGTATCGGATGTATGGAAAGGAATAGCGTGTGTATGGATAGCTATAGCTACAGCGTGTGTATGAATAGTTTTAACGCGTGTTTAGATAGTTATAGCATGTGTGTGAATAACTATAGCGGGTGTTTATCGAAGATTATTATTGTCATTGAAAATATTAAAACGTCTTAACGAACACAGTTGTGAATTTGATTTTACAGCAGCGATTTTAACTTCTTCAGCCAGTCTTTATTCATCGAGGAAAAATTACTACCTATGAATGATCAACACTTATTTACTAGAAATTTGATTTAGATCAAAACGGGTTCTTTTGAGTATCATAAGTTATTGGTAAAAAGAGTTGCAAGTTTTCTCAATGAGCATTCATTAAATTTTCGTTTTTGTTTCTCGGTGCGCGGTTTTGATTTTGTTTCTCGCACACAGAGAAAGAAACAAACTTGTCGCTATCGTGAAAAATAACAAAACAATTAGAAATGCTCTAAATCACAACTGAAGAAGTTAGGATATTTTCCTGTCACTCGCCCAAACCTTGATAACAACTACCGAAAAACGTGTGATTGAGCTCTTGCTATATTGAGTTATTGAACCAAACGTTTTTTTTTTTCAAATACATGAAGTTATATGCTGGGCTGGAACTAACCTAGAATGAGTTTTATCGATTAAATGTCAAACAATTTTCAAATTTAAACTTTCGGTTGAATCGTTCTGGGCTCCAATTTCAGATAGTTTCGTAAAGTTTGCTTTTGGCTTAGATAGGAAAATTTTACCAATTCGCTCAATTAAATGATTGTCTTGGTAGTGCAGCAAACAAAGGGTTGATTCGAATATGTATGAAATGACAGCGATTAAATGAAAGATATCCATTCTTTTAGTATATATTATTATTTATAACGTTTTAACGTCTCAACATTCAGAAATAAACTGTTAGATAAAATTGCAGCAAATACTAGAGTTGCAATTGTTTCTATTAATTGTTTTAATGAAATATAAGAATACCGTAGTCCAACGTCATGCGGTCGTGTCTTGAATACCACCCTCCTACTTTTTTGACAGAAAACACAATTTGCTCAATCCACGTATAAGAAGTATTTGGTTATTTTCACGACAGACGACTACATTGTCTCCTGAAACTATTATTCACAGTTAATTTTTATTAACGCAGTTCACAAAAAAAGCTTGATGAAGATCATAATTTTAATGAAATATGTGGTGAATAAGCATATCAGTTTGAAAACACTTAAGATAACCTCGTTGATACTTGAAGAATGACAATACCAACTACTGATCACCAACAGCTAAAAGCCTCGGCACTTGATTGAGAAATCATTTTAACATTTAATATCTGCAAATTAGCATCATTTACCAGGCAACTACTCCTCCTCTTTACGATCAGCAAGAACAATCGCTCCACCAACGCTTAACGCGCTCGAGACTCACCTGATTACCGGTCGAGCCGAAGCGAAACCCGTACAGCGAGCGTTTGCAGCGCTGATGACGAAGGCGGCAAACAAGCTTGGCGATACCGTGATTTACGGCCCCATTGCCCCGTTCTGATCGAATCTAACCTTAAGAGATTTGCGCACCTAAACAAATTACCAGCAGATTCCTAAACACCGATTAGCGCGAACGCCTGCCAGCAGCAGCGCGAATGACCCATTCACGGCGAGCGCATCTTTGAACCTGAGCGTTCGGCAGCTGCAACCAGAACCAGTTCCTTTCGGCCAGCCGTACCGTATCGATCTTGGAAGCAGTCTGCAATTTTCGCTTTTTATTTATTTACTATATTTCTAATAAATTCATTAAAGTTTAAGGTCGCATTGCGCAAACCATCATCTGCAAAGTAACATAATCGTTGTTCGTTCTTTCGTTTATCCGTGTGAAGGATTGCAGCCGGCCGTCTCGAGCTTCGATCAAGACATCTTTCGAAACGTCGCTTGACACAGATACTCTGCGGGCAAAACTTGGCCTCGAAATCACTCTATAACTCAGAAATCAAAGGCAGACTCGGTGAGGGCATGTTTCGTGTTTTGTTTTGATTCAGCTTGTTTCGAACTAGCGCAGCCGGTGTCACTGATTAGCGGGGCTTGGAACCGTTCGGAACGATGCACTTCAGATATGCAGACTCAAACACTAGCCGAAGAACCTCTCACTTTCCCGCTCACGAATCAGACCTTCTTGCTACTTGGTGTTAGGATATTATCAACCGAAACTGGTCGTGCGATCAACCAAGCGTCGTGGCAGTAATCGTCACAGTGCAGCGTCAATTGACGCTAGTGACTTGGCTAATCTATAGCCGACCTTTAATGAGTGTAGATGGCACTTGAGCCTTTTATGGTTTCGAGGTAATTTGGGTTCCGATCTGAAGTGCATGATTACGAGCACATACTTTGGGACCGATTTGCTCAGTAGAATGAGTGAAGCTAATAATTCTAGAATCCACGGTTGTGTGCTATTGAAATGTTATAGTTAACGATTGAAGAAACTTCAACAACTAAATTTAAAGCGCAACCAAATAATAGTTAGATGTTACGTAAGGTGATTCACACCGGAGTTTGAGAACAATCTTTCTACTGCATCCGGTGCTAAGTTGAATGCAATTTTTGTAGCACATCTCCACCCACCATAAACCTAATGCCAACAGCTGTACGGGTACCCGTAGCAAGTGCCATACAGGTGGAGATTGTTGCCCTTTACTAAACTGTGACGGTGTAGCACTTTGACGATGATTAATTTAGTGCCGCTCACTTACAATTTACTAGTACCAGCGGCACTGTTTCGCAATTGGTCGGATCAACTGTAAGTTAAAATCTGCAAGATGCTTATTATGCGGTGGTATTGCATAAATTAACGAAAGGTGTTATTCGGAGGGCAACTATTGTGCCTCTTTTCCAGCTGTAAGAAAATTATATTTTATCTTGTACTTTGATTCAACCGAGGTCTCCGCGTTTAACTGTTTTCTCATAACAGTTAAAGAAATGCAAGATCCAATAGGCACGACTTCAAACAAAATGTTCAAATGGCTAAGATTTTCAATTTCTTATTTTCTGAGAGAAAATGGAAGTCCCAGCATTCTAGGTTGTTTTTCAAGAACCAAAACTTACCGAAATTTCAGAATGGCGTCTGTATTAAATTTCCAGCATTTGTAAATCATCCTCATTACAAAAATACCAAATTAGACGGTATTGATCCATATTAAGCTGTATACTGGAAACCGGAAGTAGTCATTCCTGATTCCAAAATGGCGTCTGGGGTCAAATTCTGGCCTCTTGGAATCACCCTGGTTTTGGCTCAGAAAAGGAGATAGTAATATTAATGTGTTCAACTGCGTCACGCTATTCCATATTTATATATGAGATAAAATTATGTTGAAAAGAAGAAACATTTCATTTAATGATTTTTTATGGTTATTTTTTAACTATTGAAAAAAATCTTATTTGAACCGATCAGAGCTGAAAAAAACAGCCAAGTACCGTCCAATATGGGTATTTCCGGAACTGGCATTGAAGTGTAAAACGGTCACTGTATAAACAGAGGCCGTAAATCGACTGTTATTTGAAATCTAAGATAATCGGAATCGGGATGATGCTCAGAGGCCGGATATCGACTTTAGGCGTTGTTTTGAAATCCAAGATAATGACTTCTGGTTTCCCGAACACAATACAAGTTACTAATAAATATTACCCGGTTCGGCGAGGACATCAAGGTGGTGATGAAGCGGGTTCGTCGGAAAATGAACCGGTCAATCCGACTGCTTCTGAGCTGGATGTGTCGATCGGGACTGCCCACACCATCATGAGAAAGGACCTGGTATACAGGCAAAGTTCACAGGATAACGGAAGCTACAACCAAGAAGAGGCTGGAAAGAACCAGACTGATACTTTCGCGGTACGCAGGTTAGGAGTTCGTGTTTTCTGGGGAGAAACTGCACAATGTCCGAAATGATCGGCTATGGGCACCACCGTTGCCCATAATCCCCTAGACTTTTGTGTATGGTTGTACATGCTGGCCAAGCAGAGCGAACATATAGTGAGGACCAGATGCGTGCCGCAAGCGATTTTTTTAGAAACGTCTCAAGCGTCATACAGCACAAAGGAGGGGTACTTCCAGCTGATATGTCGTAAAGGTTTTCAATAAAAAATGTATTAATAAAATTTTATTCAGAAAAGAATTTGTTTTTATTTTTTATTTTTTCAATACATTATTAAACTGTATGCAAACTTATTGAGCACCCTGTGGTGGTAGCGTAGCTAAGGGGGGAAGAGGAGTTTGGAGTTCAACTGGGATAAAGCTATGAGATCTGGTGTTATCTAAAATCTGGAACAGTCTTCTAGCTTGAAAACTCGTTGACTCCTAAAAATATATTCTTTCAAGATTTTTTTCAGAAACAGTACCAGATCTCGACGATTCATGTATGTATAAGACATTTGGCATGAAACTTTTTCGAATATCTGTCTGTCTGTGGGAATGGAAATTTGTGACTGTGACTGAATCTGGGAAGGAGGCTGCTGTACGATTGAGCTGGATTTTTTTTCGAATTCGAAAAGCCGATTTCTATTGGCACCCTACAGTTTATGTCATGCGATAGACAACAATTCAAAAGTTTTTTTTTTTATTATTATTCTTGCTTATTTTCCTTCGGTCTAGTTCCGCCACTGTTGTGCCAATCACCCAGGACCCTAACTCACAACCCGTTGATTAAGTTGTTCTCGAATTGACCATTGACTAAACTATGTGACGGTTAACTTGAACAGCACACGCGTTGCACGGTAAGCGGCATCGCTGAAGATAACGAGAAAACACTTTATCTTTTACGCTGGTTTCCCCTATCCCTCTTTTCAATAATCTCCCGCACTCATATCTCTACTACAACACAAACCGTATTCAGAGTAAGTGATGTGAGCACGCCAAACCACTGTTTTTTGAACTCCGCGGATATACCCGGGATGATGCACAGAGACCGAAAATCGACCCCGGATGTCATTCTGAACTTTTTCAGGGCTACAAATTACTTAATTAGTGTTATCGACTAGAACATTATAATTGAAGATAGTCTGTCGTAATTTTATCGTAATCGTAATCGCATCATTCAAAGGATTTTTGATAGCAGAACTCTCGAATGCACCAACGCAAATATTGTTGCGTTATTTGTACAGTGTTGTCTAGTTCTTCGTCAACCTTGCGGTCGTGGCTTCGCACACACCCTTCGTTTGTTTGTTTTATTTTCATGGCGAAGAAGTGCTCTATCAACAACTTCGTTTTAGCTACCTTCAACATTATTTTCGAATGACTTCAGGCCAATTTCATAACGCTCCTCTACAGGGTTACCAACCATTAACATAAAAAATAGTTGAACGAGAATTATTACTGTCCAAATGATTAACTTTAATCGAGTGGCTTCCCTAACCTATTGCAAGAAGTACATTGACATAAGACAGGCCCTTGTTATTCAATGTTAACCTTGCGGTCGTGTCTCATACACAACCTTTTCAACATGTTGTAAGCCGTATCTGTTAAAGAAATATGCATTTTGTAATATGTACTTCAGTTATAGAGTCAATCAGAGTTTGCCATGTTGAAATTCGAAATTGTGTCGCAGTTTGCGAAACAGAATGGCTCCACATTTGGGTGTCCCAAAAAAATCGATCACGCAAAAGCCAGGTTGTCAACCCTAAATTGAAAGAAATATAAATATTTTTGTAAAACATTTCGACTTTCTAAAAAAATTTTTGCTATTCCGGTTGATTTCCACATTTTTCCGTATGCTTTTTTATTTTTGTAGAATAGGTAATATTTGAATATTTTGAATGATTTAGTTCAGCATCGCATTCAGTTATTTCACTCACAGAGCCCATTGAATATCGCAAATAGGTAAATTTTGTTCATAGTTTATTGATAAAGCCCTTCAAAACACATATAAAAAAAGGTTTCGGCAAGAATTGAAATTTTCACTGCAAACTAACGAAATTTTACATGAAAAAAGATCCTTGATATTTTATCGTGGGCTGAGATACTGGAATTTTTATTTGTGACTAGCTGACCCGGAAAACTTCATCCCGCCCATTTTTGCGTTTAATTAGATAGTTTTTAACATTCCAAACTCATTGATTTCTTGCGATTTGTTTATAGTCGAATATAGACGAATCGACAATAGGATATGATCAAAGTCAAAGGACAAATCGTTTGAAATGATTGCAGATTGGTGCAGTAGTTTCAGAGCCTATATATATACAAATATGTCAAACAACTTTTTTATTTTGGGTAGAAAAAAATAACAATGTTGAGAAAAACAATGCATTTTGGATAGCTGATAAGTTAGTCGAAGGTTTAAAAATTCGGAAAAATTTGAGAGAAAAGGTTAAGAAAAACTTGTGATTTTTAATGTCTCGTCATAGAAAAGTTTATGTTGCTCGCAATATGTACGAGATGGAAACAGGATGTCTTCGGCAAAGTTCCTTGTTTCAAGATAACCTACAATTTTGTCTAAAATATCACGCGTTTATCTCAATCTGATTGAAAAGAAAATTTTCTGTCATTTCTGTCACTGTCATTGGTAGATTGATCACAAATTTTTTACAATTGAAGATGCTTTCTTGAATATCCTGAAACTTTTCAGAATATGCGTTATGGCTATAATCAACATTTGAATCACTATTTATTTAATCGTACAAAAACGGCAGAATAAAACACTGTGCAATTGATGTATTGAGCTTTAGTGGTATTTGTGTAAAAATGCTCAGTTTTTCATCACATGTAAAAATGCCAATATCTCAGCTCTCCGGTATGATATCAACTTACTTTGTTTTTTTTTGTGAGTTTTGGATATTTTTATCTATAGTATGGAAAAAAAACTTTTTTCGATGTTTATTGGGCTCTGTGAGTCAAACAACTGAATGCAATACTGAACTAAACTATGCAAAATATTCAAAATACCATCAATAACATTATCTTTTAATTTAGGGTTGAGCACCTAGACTTTTTCAACATCGTTTTTAGGACACCCTTCTTCACAAATATCTACTCATAAATTTTTATTATTTCACAGTAACTTTGCACATTTGTTTAACAAATTGTTGTGCCATTGAACTATGGCTCCGCATCATGCTTTGGACTGTTTTTGATTTTTACGAATAAAAATATGAATAGTTTAACAAACATATTACCCGAAATGTGCTTCAAACATACAAACGCAAAAATGTATTAGGTGCGCAACTAAGTACTTAGCATCGAGAGTTTCATTAGAATGGGGGTACAGACAAACTGCAGGTAAACATGATGAATCAGGCTGAGTAATATGGTAAACAAACCGCTTGGACACGTTAATGATTTTATTGTGTTAAAATGGATAATTTTGTGCGTCACTTACGTCACTTGCGAGAAGCGTTACTTTTCTCATTTCTTTCAAAAGAAAAAAGTAACTTGAGCGCATAGAGAGTTAAAAAATATTAGACAATGCTCTAAGCTGAACAATGTGCCGTGATTGATTCCGTCGCTTTAAAAAGGTTGTTTTGATGCTGACAGCTGTCCGCTTGAGAGAAGGCCAAAAGCCTTTGAAGACGCTAAATTGGAGGAGGTTGCTCGTTGAGAATCCATGATATACGCAGGAACAGCTTGCTTTTCCAAAGAAAAGAAAGTAATGGCGATTGCCCAGTCATGCTTCTGCGTTGTCACCTCGTCCGAATATACATGCTGCGAAGGTTATGATATGTATTTGTTAGAACTATGTCGGTGTTCATTAATATAAGCTGTTGAAGCCGAACGAAACCATCACTGGGGAATGGTATCGACTTCAATTGATGCGATTAAACTAATGCGCTGCACAAAAACGGCCACAATACAGGCAGAGACGGAGAAAGTGATTCTACTCCATGATAACACTCGGTCTCATACTGCCATAAACGTTAAAACTTACTTAAATCGCCTTAATACAGAAACTGCGCCGTTCGATTATTACTTGTTTCATTCGGTTGGCCGATCTGGCAGTTCTGCTCATATAGCAAAGCAAAGCCTTGGTGCTACATTCCGATTCGGAACTTGACCTTCTGTTTGTTATACACAGACTTCGCAGCCAACTGTTTAGTGTACAGGACAATTGCGGGGTTAGCGCTACGATCCTACTGACACTTACAGTCTCTCCCGAGCCGAGACTCAAACCTACGACGACTGGCTTGTTAGACCAGCATCGTACCTCGAGACCATCTAAGAGAAGGCTCATATAGAGACATCGTAAAATGGCTTATTTTATCCACGTAACTCAAAAGACGAAGACTTTGATTAGGCTTGTGAGTTTTCTCAATATGTGGAGAATGCAGAGTGAATATTCACCGCTCGCTTCTTGTCCCCGTGGCTCTGTGGTTAGCGATGTCGGTCGGCTAGCTCTCCCACACGGTTGTGATATCGGGTTCGATTCCCGATCGAGTCGAGGATCTTTTCGAGCTGGAAATTTTCTCGACTCAGCACTGGGGCACGGTGTATCGTTGTACTTATCCTACACATGCAAAATGTGCCAAAAAAACAATATCGATAACGAAATCTCTCAACTAATCTAGTTGATCGAGACCGCTATTAGCCCAAGGCTAAGCGTGCGATATTGTTTTTTTTTGTTGTGTTCTTGCCCAGCATGAGCGCTGTATGTAGTATTTTTTTTGCACCACACTGTATTCTTTTGGTTTGTACACTGTTTCTGTCGCTCGCAGAAAAAAAAATACACTTCATGATGGCGATGGTCCCGCCACATACCCCTACAAAGGTTTGAGCTAATCTATAGATAATTAATATAGTCACATTTAAATCAGTTATACAAAAAAAAACTGATTTTACCTGCAGATATAAACTTCTTCCAAAACTGTTTACTTGATTCACATCGGTAATGTGAAAAGCACCAAGCTTGTAAACGGTCACAACACTGTTATTTGATTTCTCTTCTTCAGTATGCATCGCAGCAGGCTTTCGCTCGTAAATGTAGAACTACCGTCACCTTTCACACAAAGAGAAGATGACAAATTGACACTCTCGCATAGAAGAGATGCACACTGTCATTCGTTTGGCGATTTGTCTACTTTGGGGTTCCCGTGACTCTGTGGTTAGTGATGTCGGTCGGCTAGCTCTCCCACACGTTTTTGATACCGGGTTCGATACCCGATCGAGTCGAGGAACTTTTCGAGCTGGAAATTTTCTCGACTCAGCACTGGGGCACGGTGTATCGTTGTACTTATCCTACACATGCAAAATGTGCCAAAAACAATATCGATAACGAATTCTGTCAACTAATCTAGTTGATCGAGACCGCTATTAGCCCCAAGGCTAAGCGTGCGATATTGTTTTCCTGTCTACTTCGTTCTTTTTATGTAAATAAATATTATTACAAGCAGTGTGTCGAACAGTTAATATTTTTGCATGACACCGTATCGGAAAGTACTGTTGCCTCTCTTACAGACTGCGACAGCAGCGTTCAACTGTACGCATCTCTATTTGAGAGAATCGTGTGACTAGAAGCCAACACGTATGGTTAACGATTCTCTTTTGTGCCGTTCTCCGGCCGCTTCGTAGGGATTGGAGGGTATCGCGATAGGGACTTTGGTATCGCGATACTTCAATGAACTTCGATACCAGGCATCGGAGTATCGGTTGAAGGAGTATCGATTATCGATGCTTCGATAGTATCGGTATCGGACCTGTAATTCTTTTTTGAAAAGCAACGTTTAGAAAGTATCGATACCGGTACTCATTTCTCGCGGTGATTATCGATGCCAAAATACTCGATGCCGCGACCCCTAGTATCGATACCGCGGTATCGATGCTAGTATCGCCCATCCCTACCGCTTCGATATCTCGACTGTCGCATTAGGCGAATGACAATAATTAGCAATCATCCGACAGTTTAGTACAGTAATAAGATAGAAAATAAATAATTTCTTTATATGTACTGCCGAAAAATATCATCAAACGTGTACACCAGAAGATTTGAATCCCAAATTCTAAACTTTTTCATTCGAAAATAGTTCGCTGTAGCGAAAGCCTCATCCAAATTTAGCATATTTAAGCAAAAGCAGGACAATAAAACCACGAATCTTACAAATTAAATCAACGTCCTTGGACCCAAATAAAAATCGATGCTAAGTAAATTGATTCCTCTTCAATTCGTAATAAATGCAATAAATAGCACAGACAGTTACAGTCAATAACACACGAGCCAGAGATTGTCTATACAATGACAACAATATAAAGAGGAGTGAGCGAGAGAATTGTTGTTCATATTGAATTCGTGACAAAAAGCAAGAGATAAAGCAGATTGTATGAAACTTCGGTAGCGGCTACTATCGCGTAGTGTTTCATTCCACAGTTGTAATTACAAAAATCGTGCTACTGTCGTGTAAATACTGTAGTGTTCCAGTACATTTACCCACCCTGATTACAAGATCAATTATGTAAGTAATTTCCATAAATTTTGCTGAGTTTTCGACTGTTGGGATGTTGTGTACTTATGTTGTACTTTCGGCTGAGCAGACAAAAAAATTAGAACGACTTATTTTATACTATCCGACGTTTCGTCACTGGTCAGTGACATCTTCAGGGGAATACAAATAATATTTTCCCCTGAAGATTTCACTGACCAGTGACGAAACGTCGGATAGTATACAATAAGTCATTTTAATTTTGGCCGAAAGTACACGCTTAAATATTGTCACCGAGTACGGTAAAATAACTCTTTTTAATATGCTGAACACTCGAGAATTTCTATTTTTTATATCTACATTGAAACACGAACAAAACTGATAGCACTCGTTATTTTGACAGTTCTGTCTTTCAGAATCTCGGTAAGATTCGTTCGACGAAATCGTGGTTCAAAGTTCTGAGATTCGGTAGTTTGGTTTGCTGAGCTCGGAAATTTTATGTTTCACAGATTTTTTCGGTAACCAAATTTACGATATTCCGGTATACACGTTCGGTTTCCGATTTCTCGGATTTTTTACGAAACAACGGTAAACTAAAATGTTTTCAAGTATTTCGGTATTTTACTTTACCGAAAGAACGTTATTCAATCAAATCTATATAACATAAGTACATAAGGGGCCATCCACTAACCACGTGGACAGCTTGGAGGGGAGGGGGGGTTGTGTAATGCCCAAGGTCTTTACAAAAAAAAAGAATTTATATGAGCATTTGTCCAGGGGGGGGGGGTCAAAATCGTTTAAAATCTGTCCACGTGGTATGTGGATGGCCCCTAAGTATTTTCCAAAATCTCCGCACACAACGTGCGTTATTCTCATTTCTAGAGAGAATGACAAAACACGTTTGAGGAAAAAAACGTCTTGGTGGCGAGTACTCGTTTAAGAATGTATTCAGACAGCGAGCCTTGCTACCATCAGAGGAAAACAGAAGACAATTATCGCAGTGTAAAGTTGTTCTACCGTGACCATTTACAAGCCTACATCAGTCGTTCGAATTTTCCCAAAAAACACAAACATCCTAAAAAACCATAGCACCAAACATACTCAAAGTAACACAGAAGTGATATTGTGTTACTATTTTCATATAAATCTGAAAATCGTAGTTATTTAGGCTATAGAAGAAGCATAAAACCCCAGCATAGAAACCCAATTAAAAACGTAAAAAAAAGTCTAAACGAACTTAATACAAAATCACATCATGAAATCATTTTCTAGTTCGAAGTGTAGGAAAAACTCTGTTGGACCAATATAAATAATTTAGTGAATAGTACGTAAATTACGCATATATGTATTAGATTGAATACTAAATTATAAAGTATGTTAAGGTCATTATAATAATGAATAAATAAAAAGATTAAAAATTCTAAACCGATATGATGAATGTACGTCATGAAGAAACATTTTGATTCCCGTCAAATAGCAAAAAATGTCGTTTACATTTCCGATCACCCCGAATATCATGGAGCACATCGTTTAAACCATATTGTTTTACCATAGGTACTAATTCCTCTAACTTAGATCTCAATCGCGTAAAGTGATGTCATTGAATAGTTTCCCATAACCACCAGCAGCCGCCTGGGAACTAACGACCTCGCGTAATGGTTCAACTATTTCAAGGCCACAGTACCTCGCAGCAGCTTCGGCTACATGCGGAGGAACTAAATGTATAGAAGAAAAAAAAAGTTCTCGGCGCAGATCGCAAAACACAGGTTTTTTTTTTTTTTCACGCAATTGTATCCCCGAAGGCGAGTATGTTTGTACATACACAAGACCAAGATCCCATTAGCTGATATTTCTGCTGTACCCGCCTCTCTTTATGAAAGGCTCATATGCGTAGAGCAGGGACAAGATTTCCAAGGATCGGATAAGGGAAGGAAACGTTGCATATCAGTCGGCGTGGCTACTGAAGTCATTGCGACTGGATACACCAGGGGATTACGTGACTTGCGCAAGCAATTCAAATCTTGATCAACTCATTTTGTGAGGAACGGTTGAAGTTTTTTCTTCTAATTCTCTAAATAATTTGATTACAGCCGGCCGACAAACGAATTGCAAGTCTCATAATCAACCAAAATATTCATTCAAGGCTTGTGAATAACGTCAATAAACGCACCACGTTGTACCGGTTAGCTTGCTTGTTAGAGGCTATAACCGAACCGACAAACAAATTGTAAACGTTTGAGTGGCAAAAAATGACCCACCGCTCGGAAACACACCTTCAGACAGATCAATCAAACACGAATCCAAAGCAAAACGACCAAAGCAAGCACATGTTGCCTAATGGATCATCAGTCGCCAGTCGCTGGAGACGAGAAGAAACAGATAGGATTCCATAGATTGGCGCAAAGGTAAACGGTAGAAGACGAAACGAACACCAGGTTCATCGTTCTGAACAGATTGATCGTTATCAAAAGCGAGTGGAATAAATTATAATTACCTAGACCGGAAATTATGCGATTGTCTGAATATCCTAAGAACGTGTTGCACGGATAAATGTCAACCAATGAATGAACTGTATCATTATTTGATTTGTACTAATGGAAAAGTGATTGGCAGGCAAGTTTTTATGTTTATATGAGCGGCTGAAATTCGAGAAGGAGATAAAAACACTTCATTGATGTTCGTTTGCAAACAAATGTGGTACAACATTTATTTTTCAAACGTTAAAAGTTAAAAAAGTTATTGGTAAAAAGCAAAAAAGGAATAATAAAAAGTAAAAAGTGAAAATTTAAACATAACATGTGCAAAGTTAGAAATTTAAAATGTAAAGGTAAAAGTGTAAAGCAGCTAAACTAAACAGTAAAAGGTGAAATGTTTAATGTATCAAGTAAAACATATCAAGGTAAACGAAAAGTTAAAAATAACAAATCAAACATCGTACGTCGGAAGTCAAAATCTCAAGCCTGATGTAGTTTAGTGTTCTCAATTTCGGGCTCCCAAATTGTAACATTCAAGTTGTTTTATTAACATAGCAAATCCTCAAAAGTAATAAGATTAGGACGGAATTAAATCTACTGAATATTTGGTCGATTTGCTTCCGTATCGGCAATTCATGAATATATGGGCCATGAGTAATTTTCCCATTGCTAAGCTAATACGCAGAATAAACCATGAGTACGCACAGTTCAATTAGCAAAATACACACACGCACCACGGAACCTTGTTCTCGCGTTGCCTAATGCCAATAGTAATAACGACGGTCAAACAATCGCCAGGCAATAAACGCCAAGTTCCGTGCGGCTCGAATCGAATCTTCGACACTTATTGACCAACAGCCGGTAGTTGTGGCACCGGTAAAATGGTCTTACTTTGCCATGGTGGCTTCTTAAAGCTCAACTTGCTGTCAGTTTCTCATCGAAACGCCGCTCGGTACCATATAGAGGGCCATAAAGTAATTGCAACACTTATTGAGGTGAACGATGCTAATTTTAAACCTGCGTTCCTCGTCAAACCGGCAGCGGAGATGTCGTTAAGTTTGTTGATCGTAATGTAACGAAATCGTCACATCAGCATCGTAGGTCCTCTATCTGCGAGGCATTCTTCCGAGCGCACCGAACAACCTACCTGCACCGGTTTCGATGGACGCGACCAGATTTGCGAGATTCTGCGGCATCCAATTTGCAAAACGAAGCTGCCGAACTCGTTTGGTCGGTTTCAAGCAGGCAAAACGCTTTGGCGCGCAAACAAACCTACATACCTTCTCCGGTAGAGCAGCAGCCAGATCGTGCGGAATCGAGTGAGTAAAGCAACGCGCGACGGATTTTGTTTCGCATATCACTGCTCTGCTGGCCGGTTGACTGACTTCGCGCGAAAACCGACAGCATGACGAAGGGAAGCTGATCAAAACCAAAGGTTAAGACGGTTTATTGACATTTAGTAAATGAGCACATGTTTTCGTAACATTGACCTTCATTGCCATGCTGGCCGTTGTCATCATCGTTCTACACCATCCAGCACTGGGTATGTCGTGTTTTGGTGCCGTTTTTGCTAAGCTGATACATTGATTGGCATTGCAGAATCAACATGAGTCGCGCATAGGGATGCCAGTTCAATGGCCATCACCTTGGTTATGCGAGGATTATGATAAGCTTGATACAGAAATGTATTGTCGTTGAAATATCAATGTCATCGTTGCATTTACTTCAAAAAATCATATGTGACCTATACCTATAAGCTCGATGATAAGGGAAGCAGTTTCTGCAGACTTGAGAACGATACCTCGGAACACCTTTTGTACGAACATCGAGTGTTAATACAACGAGCTCTTATTTGCTTTCGACGTTTGGAATGAAGGTCTCTGTCAGCCATCATGAAATAGAGTGAAACTGACCATCTCAGAATTCGCGATCAAAGGATACCATTTATTTAATACTGACGATTTACCAGGAAATTACAAAATATCAATTCCTGAGCTAATTTTCAACCTTGAACAATTAACCGAATTAAAATCGGTCCAACGTAGTTCAAATGACGGTAAAATAATAAATTTCATCTAGTGAGCCAAAATAAATAGTTAGGTACAACCTAAAATATTGTTGTTTTCGTTTCCAATACCAAGGATGATCAATTTCACCTCAATTTACCTCTTGAGACCTCAGAGAATTCCCGGATTTATTACATCGAATTCAATGAATCGAGTTATTTAATTATATAAAAGTATCCGGAAGATAACAGAGTCCGCTTTGACAAGCGGGTTGTCAGAGGTTCGAATCTTAGTAGAATCAGGCCATTTTGGTTGTCAAAGGACTTTCACATGGGTTTAATCTCAGGCAACTCCGCCGATCACTTAAGTGCTCGTACGAAAGGACATGAACTATTGTGAACCAAAGCAGAGGGTCCAAAGCCCTCGTGAAGGAAAATGATTGTAACAGCTACTATAACGTAAAAAGAATTAACAGAACCCCTAATCTAAAGTGTCCCGCGAGTTGTGCCGAGGAATGACAGGACCCAATGATACCCTAGCCTTTTCGCCACATGAATACCAAAATGCCTTCTCCATGATCCTCGATTCACCAAAGGAGACAGACGCAGACGCACCATCTAGTCTGCCTGCTCCCCGTGAGGAGAGAGCGAAGCGTCTATTCAATGCACAAAAGCGCAGGTACGCAGCATACCTGGAAGAAGGCCACTCAAGGGATGACGCCAGAATACTTTCCCTCCGATCCTCCGGCCGGCCAGACCCACAAGATCAAGCTGATATTAAGCGATCAGATGACGTCCTGTCACCAAACACCAGCGCCAATCGTCCAGCGAACAAAAAATCTTAAGTTGAGATGGTCCCTTGGTCCCGCAACACTCGCTGGGAGTTACCTACAGGGAATTGGTTGAGGCTATTAACATCGCCATCACCCTCGACGGCTACTCCACCAAACCTTTATTCAAGGAGCAGCTTGTAACTGTGCACGATTCAATCCTCAATCGGATTGCGGCACTAGATTCTCCGCTACTAAGGCCTGAGCTCAGGAGTTGCCCTTTCAAACACCGCTACCTTCACTTAGCCTGCGCTGACAGCGAAACGGTTGCATGGCTGGAGAAGACCATCCCAGACCTAACTCCCTCGGAAGAAGCACAACTGCGTGTTTTCAACACTCATTTTCATCGCCATCACCCCAATCTCGCAGAAAACAAGAAGGTACAGACGGATCATCCACATTCGTCAATACCACCTTCTCAATGCAACCCTGTAATTGAAGCTAAAGTTCAACAGACGGCTAGTAACAGTTTGATGCCTCCACCACTCCCCATTTGCAAACTCGCAAGTAAAAAGAAGGTTCCGCAGAAAACTCCAAGGAGCCCGCAGCCTCAGCTCGTGAGCCCAGGTCCCAAAAACCACCTTCCAGAGCTGGTCATGAGTCGGAGCAGGGGCAACCAAAACCAGCAGTTTTGCTGATGACGACCGTCTGATAGGTACTGCATCCTTCAATCCAACCACAAAAAATCCAGTTATACTCCCGGGAATTATCGAGGATCTGTTGAAGGTCGGAAATTTGATCCATCGTGGAAGGCCTCTGACGAAAACCAGCCTGTTATCCACCGACAAAGGATTCCGTTAACGGCCGAGTGGAAGCGTTAGTCACCAGTCTGCAATCTACGAAATATACCGTGTTTACGCTACGCTACAAAGGATTCCGTTAACGGTCTCAGTATGAAGAACAGGGTACGGAAGAGCACTTTGTATGCGGAGTTGAGCAACATAATGCCTCGATAGTTGCAACAATCCAGTTGATCGCTGTTCTTGTAGATTGGGCATATGGCTATCCAACCAGTCGTTTGGCATTTGTTCATCCACTCAGATTCTCACTATGATCTGGTGAATCACATAGTACAGCCACTCGCTTCTCGCTATTGGAAGTTCGGCCTTCCCAGTGCTTCTTCCACCTGATTGCAACCGTAGAGTACATGGAACCAAAACTGAAGTATGAGAATTTTACAGCGCCACCCTTCTGTGAAAACGAGAAAACCTAAAAACAGACGAGAATTTCAAATCACCTTCATCACATTCCCTTGAACGTGGACAAGGTGTGCCAATTTGTACTCTGTAAACTTATAACGGTCATCACGCTCGACGAGAAAAATACGTTCAATAGCGCCAGTTCAGACTCCACAGCGCTCAGAAGTCTTGAAGAAGATGAGGGGGAAAACCCAGCTCAAGGATCTGGGGGCGGATGTGCGGACTATCCGCCGATCTAACACTGGCGAGCTCCGGAAGGACGCCAAGAACAAGGGGACTACCTATAAAACGGTAGCCGAAAAGGTCCTAGGGAAGGAGGTGCAGGTGCGGGCACTCGCCTTAGAGGTGGCTCTCCAGCATAAAAACCTGGACGAAATCACCGAGGTGTGCGACATTGCACAAGCCCTCAAAGCGAAGTGCGGGGTGGAGGTGGCTAAGTAGTAGATCCGCCTCCGGAAACGTCTGGCGGGGACCCAGACAGCTACCTTCCGACTACCGTCGGCGGACGCTAACCTGGCCCCAAAAGAAAGCAAGTTGAAGGTCGGCTGGTCTGTATGCCCCCTTAGCATACTACAGCAACCGGACATTTGCTTCCGGTGCTTTGAGGGAGAACATAAGTCCTGGATCTGCAAGGAGCCCGATAGGAGCCAGTTGTGCAGGCGATGTGGAGGTGCAGGCTATAAAGCGAAGGACTGTGGGAGTCTCCCAAGTGTATGCAATGTTCCGGGAAACGGGACGCTGAACACTTTATGGGAGGCTCCAGGTGCCAAGCCGGTAAGGGTGACGCAACTGAACCTGAACCATTGCTTCGCGGCCCAGCAGCCGCTACACCAAGCAGCCACTGAGTCGTTGTCGGACATTGCCATCACCGCATCCCTCCCGGAAACGGTAACTGGGTTGCGGATGAGTCCAGTATGGCGGCTACGGATGACGAGCATGTTCCCGGTTCAGGAGGTTGTCTCAACCTCAGAAGAAGGGTACGGAGTGTTCTACTGCAGTTGCTATGCTCCTCCACGTTGGTCTAACGAAAGGTTCACCCAGATGGTCGACCTGTTATCCATGAAGCTAAAGGGCCTAACGTCGTTGGTGGTGACGGGCGATTTCAACACTTGGGCTGTTGAGTGGGGAAGTCGTTTCACGAACCAGAGGGGTCAGGTCATGTAGGAAGCTTTGGCAAAGCTCAACCTAGATCTGGCTAACGTTTGGAACAAAAGTACATACAGCAGAAATGGTGCGGAGTCGATCATTGACGTGACGTTCTCCAGCCCAGGACTGATCAAGAACTGGAGGGTAGACGATGGCTACACTAATAGCGACCACCAGCCGATCTGCTATAGTGTAGACAACAACAAGAGGTGGCAAGCGAAGGGTAGAGCCAACACTCCGACCGTCCGCGGGTGGAAGACATCGCACTTCGCACGCACACCACCATGTCTAGGACTCGCCAACCTAGGAAGCCACCGGTTTACTGGTGGACGGACGCTATGGCCGACCTTCGCAGTGCGTGTCTCCGTGCAAGACGGAGAATGCAGCGTGCGCGAAATGAAGAAGAGAGGACAGAGCGCCGCGCAGCATTCAGTTCTGTAAGATCGATGGTAAAGAGTGCGATAAAGACTAACAAGAGAGCTTGCTTCGATAGGCTATGTGTGAGTGCCAACAAGAACCCGTGGGGTGACGCCTACAGGATCGTAATGGCCAAGACTTAAGGAGCGCTGGCGCCTGCAGAGCGATCGCCAGCGATACTGGAGCGTATCATCGAAGGACTCTTTTCGCACCACGCCCTTGCCAAGCCCTTGGCCTCCGGTGGTCAAGTCTCACGTCCGACGTTCCAGTATCTCAGATATAGACCAGGGATGGTCGGCCAGCCTACCGAACATCCCATTCGTAAGCGACGACAGCCGTATCGAGGTTGAAGAGGAGGCAAAGGTTACGAATGAGAAACTCATCGTGATCGCCAAATCGCTAAAGGTGAGCAAGGCACCGAGACCGGATGGCATCCCTAACCTGGCAATCAGGCTGGCGATTAAAACGGCCCCCGGGCTGTTCAGGGCAGTCATGCAGAGGTGCCTGGATGACTATCTTTTTCCGGACAGGTGGAAGCGACAGAGACTGTTCTTACTACCGAAGGCTGGGAAACCGCCAGGGGACCCATCGTCATATAGGCCTATCTGCCTGCTGGAAACTGCGGGCAAGGTGCTTGAGAGGATTATCCTCAACAGACTGGTGAGGTACACGGAGAGTGTACACGGTCTGGCAAGTAACTAGGTCGGCTTCCGGAAGGGTAGGTCCACGCTGGATACCATCTCTTCCGTCACCAAGACGGCAGAAGTAGCACTCCAGCGCAAGACAAGGGGAATACGCTACTGCGCAATCGTCCCGCTTGACGTAAATAATGCGTCCAATAGCGCCAGTTGGGACTACATAGCGCTTGCGCTTAGGAGCATCCATGTACCGGTGTCGCTGTACAAGATTCTGGAAAATTACTTCCAGAATCGAGTACTAGTTTACAACACGAAGGAGGGTCAGAAGTGAGTACTAATCACCGCAGGAGTTCAGCAAAGTTCTATCCTGGGCCCGGTGTTGTGGAATGCCATGTATGACGGTGTGTTGAAACTCAAGTTCCCTGTGAAAGTTATAATCATCGGCTTTGCAGATGACATAAAGCTAGAGGTCTATGGCGACTCGATCGGGGAGGTCGAGTGAACGGCCGCGCACTGTATGCGCAAGATCGAATATTGGGTGCACTCCAGGAGACTGGAGCTAGCGCATCATAAGTCGGAGTGTACGGTTGTGAATAACCTGAAATTGGAGCAAAATACGATGGTCAGAGTCGGAGACTAGCTCAAAGAGATCTCTGAAGCTTTTGGGAGTTATAGTTGACGATAAGCTCACATTCAAGAGTTACGTCAACTATGCCTGTACAATGCCTACGGCTGTTGCAGCACTATCTCGAATGAAGTCGAATAGCTCAACGGTGAATGGCAGAAAGCGTAATTTCTTGCCAGCGTGGTTTCGTCCATACTTAGGTATGGGGGCCCAGTATGGTCCAAAGCGCTAGTTACTAACAGTTTATCGTGGTAAACTGGAATTTGCCTGCAGACTCATGTGCTTGAGGGTTGCGAGTACGTTTCCTACAGTGTCATACGACGCAATCTGCGTCCTATCCGGCATGATGCCTTTCAGCATTGCCATTAGGGAGGACGTAGAATGCTTCGACTAACGTGACACAAAGGGCAATACGAGGTACCAGAAGATCATTCTCGATGACCAGATGGCAGCAGGAATGTTCTAATTCCGCGAATGTATCCAAATGAAAGGAAGGCGCCATGGAGAAGGTAACTTTCACTTGACACAGATCCTGTCAGGTCATGGTTGCTTCAGGCAGTATCTACACAGGTTCGGGCATGCGAGGTTCCCCCATGTGTCCTCAGTTCATGGAAGCAGAAGAGACTGCTAAGCATATCTTATTCGTATGACCTCATTTGCGCTTGCGCGGAGCGACATGATAGTAGTGAGGGGGCCAGACACTACTCCGGACAACCTAGTTCGGAGGATGTGTGAAGACCCAAACACCTGGAGGATGGTAGAGTTGCAAAGCAGGCCATAGGTTGATCACCGACACGCCAGTGTGAGCTAACCGCCCGTCTCCAGGTTAGTTAGCTGATTAGCTAGGAGACTTGATAGTGCCAGGAGGTTCGACAGAACATAAAAGCCGCTCCCTGAACCAATACCTAGCAGTTGTCCCGGGGAGTATTATGGGCTTTCGGTATAAAGAAGCTATAGTAGCATAAATACAGCAACGACCTCGAATTTCATCTATTGCATTAGCGTGGCAAAGTGAGAGGAGGCAAATTTGTTATTTGTAAACTCCTTAACACCTGAAGAACCATTCAAATATTACATAACGCGGAATTTGGCGATTTTCAATACCCACCCACCCCCACGTAACGCAATTTTACATGTTTGACACACGCAAAGTAACGCTTCGCTGAATACCCCCCATCTTTAATTTGTTAAAACGAGCCGGGTAATAAAATATAAAATTAGAAAAAATTATTTTCATTCGTCAATAAAAAGTTTGTAATAAGAAACTAGAATGTTGAAAAACTGTGAAAAAAACTTAAAAAATGGCAGTTTAAAATAAAAAATACATTCATCGTTTTTATCTGAGAGTTTTTGTTAACATTTTCAGAATAGGTAGCAATATTTTTTGAAAAACTCAACACGTATTGCAGACAGTCCAAGAGAGGAAGAACTGTTTAACTATAGGCACAATTATGTAGCATCCTACATTCAACTTCAATGTTTCTACCTAAACTTTACAAACCCATAAACCATGCAGTAGCTACCTACAGCACCAATGGCCAAGCAAACCTGCCAGCTTGAAAAGCTCTCAGAGTACAAGTTCACTCCGGCATCTCTACCGGTTTATTTTCATCGGATCGGATGGAAGCGGCCGTATCGAAACAAAAGCGGTTAGCGGGGAGCCCGGTGTGGGGTAGCAGAATGAAGAGGAGGCTGTTTTTGTCTTTGCGCACAGCAGTATCCGAAAGTTCAAGGTTAGGTTTAAGCGTGCTGTGCTTCTTGCTTTCATGACTTATTCATGTTTTTCCTCGGTTAGCGCAGCGCAAACGTGCAAATGCAAGACTTCAAGACGGTTGTCTAGCGGAAGACGCGAGCCATGGAGCTTAGATCTTGAGCTTTTTTTTCGGTATAAAATAGTCGGATAGGTACAGCTTGCCGTATGGTATACAATAGTAAACATGACTATTAGGTGCTAGGCTGTAATTGGATGCTAAGCGTGTGAGATTGAGATGATGGCTTTCAAGTGCGGCACGTTTGCGTTCGCGTCGATTGTATAACTGTTGCCGGGTGCCAGTGTAGGTCAACATCGTGTACAAAGTTCTCCTTGTACGAATGCGGGGTACTGTTAGGTTCTTTATACTCGAAGCCTACTGGTGTTGAACAGTCGAAAAAATACTTAATAGAACTTCTGTGTACTCAAATAAAAATAGTCGGACTCACTAGTTGATTTTCAAACCCTTAAACAAAGAAATTATTCTCTGTAAAACTACCCCTTTCAAATCAGAACTAAAAAGAAATATGGGTTTAAGAAAAACGAATTTCATTTTAGAACTTATTTTCTCTTGTGTGAGATGTTTGAAACAGTATGATGTTTGTTTAAAATTTTAAACAATATCCCGCATCTTATTCTGCGACCAAAATTTAAAAAAAATGAAAGTCTCGTTTCATGAAAATTTCTAGATTTCTTTGTCAGATTTTAGATATGAAAAGTTGGTTGATTGCACTATATGAGTTAATTGGCATCGGTAAATTAGACATATTGTATACTGGCAGCTGCCACCGACTGTGTGAACTGGCATGAAATCCGTTAAATGTAATGATTGACATCGGAGCAAGATGCTTATCGAAAAGTAAAATATACTCAACAGAATGGTTTTTATATTTCCGACAACCCAAGTTCGACATATTACGAGTATTTAAAAAAAAAAGGTTGAACAAACGTCCAAAACCCCATTCGACAGGTGCCAACATGCCCTTGCAAAACATTACTTGACCTCCACACTTGAATAAACGATATTGTATAACCCTAACCCCACACGCTGAGTAAATTACATTCGCTAAATAATCGCTTCAAATGCTGCATAACTTCCCCAAGTCTAACAACACTAATTATGCGCACTCTTCGGGGCTGACCTTATCGTTAATTGCACTACGCTATGACAAACTGCCGACCTCAATGGTTTAATTGTACAACAAATACGACAGCCATGGTAGAGCGACGGCTTTAATTCATTCGCAACTTAGACAGTCAATGTCTACTATTAAGCCAAGTCGGTTCAAGCCATTCCGTCTGTATCGGCGTACGGCACTGGATTGACCTCCAAAAAAGTTTGTCCGGTGTATTAGAAGCGGTACACAATTCCGTTTTTTTTTAAATTCTTACTGTCAAATCATAAGGCCAAACCCCTCCTTCCATGCACTAAGCAAATGACCAGACAAACACCACCAATTGATCTTGCATTAACAATGCTTGGAGTAAGGTGAGAAAGCCACATTGCTTTCCTGGTCACGGACAATTAGTTGACGCAAAGCCTCGTTTGATTTTCTGCTGTTCCAACAGGCGCGATCAGAATGAGTGACCGTTACTAACTGGCGAAGTCTAAGTCAGTGCCCGTAACAATTCCTATTTGATATTCCAACCACGAGGTAGAAGAGTCGTGAGAACTTTTACGCCCTTCGTTACGTACCTCATCTGATACAGCCAAAAGCGCTTAAAACTGATGTGTTTTTTAGGTGTTTGTTTTTTTCGTATCAGTCAAAAATAAATTATAAACACCAGTTAACATTACTTCGAAAGCATAAATTGCATATGGTACAATCTTCTTCAAACCCGACAATAACACTGTGATACAGAATACTACTACATGTATAGCAAATGTGTTAGGGCTTGATCGATAACAAATGTGTAAATGCAACTGTAAATCGTCAAGTTGCCTCACATTCCGCAAATCAAAATACAACTCACCAGCCAGTCCAAACAAACTTCCCAAAGCCACCCCGCCATCGGAAGCACACGAGACCGACCTATAAAACTTGATCCGATCGACCGATCAAGGACCGATTTCGTCATCGTGTTCGAATGACCCTTTCGTCTAGTGGTTTTATAAATTGAAATTTCGGGGCCGATCGTAGTGACATTAAACTAAAGACGTCGATCAATCGGAAGGGCGTTTGCCCACTAAAAGGTGTGCCGGCACATATGTTGCGGTATCCATAGCGTTATCCCATCGCGCGACGTGGGAGTTCTTCCGCTCCGGTTCGCATTTCAACACCACCAGCCACCGCCGTTGTTGTCGAAAGGGGGTGTTATAATAACTAATAGAACTCACAAGAGCCGCTGCCGGCATGCGTGTTTACGGAGGGGGCGCGCACTACTTAACCCTCCACCTTCAAGGTGTGACATGATTACCTGCAAATTAGAGAACGAGAAGGAGATTTGTTAGATTGGATTTGGCCGTTCACTTGTTGCCGCAATGGTACAATATAACAGAATAAATGGCTATTATTACAAAATTTCGAAGAAGTATAATTGAGCACAGCTGTTTCGTTGCGAGCGCGTTTTACACGCCGACTTTTGCGTAGTCCAAATTACTTCGGTTGCCGCTCGTGCTCTATAGAGTGTTCTACGTTTAGGCTGCAGTGATCTATTTATTACTTTTCAAGGCTTACGTCGGAATGGATGTCAAGCCGAACGTCAAAACAAATATATGTGTTATATATTGTCGAATGAATGAAACAAGTATTTTACCCCAGGCTGTAGGCCAGTTATTATGGCGCTTGGTAGAACCTTGACTTTTTGCAGCACTCCCTCTTGCGTGAGGATATATTGATTTCAAAACAAAGTAAAGAACAGGATCGATCAAACTTACACATCATCGCTTTTAAGTTATCAAAATCGATTTTTAGATAATGGAAAAATGTTACTCTTAAGAAATGCTATCTATAGATCAACACGGTTATCCGCTATTGGATATTAAATATGTGGCATGTCAGATTAAAACTCAAGAACTTTGAACTTTGACTACCATTTCTTATGCATGTTTTCTGCTTGTTGCATTAGAATTGCAATTTCTCAAAAATTAAAGTGGAAAGAAAGTTAGTGTCAAAGAACTAACTTAAAACACTAATGTTAATGACGTCTATCTGTAAGCGAATATCAAAAAACCCGATACTACGCACTACTTTCAAACATTTTTGCTCCCAAAACTGTTTTTCATATTTTTTTGGACATTTAAAAACAGTATCTTGTAGAATAAATTCTCAGCTTTCAAATAGAAGCAATAAAATAGCTTTAAGTGGTATACAGTTTACTTTAGGATTCCCTTCAGTATTCAAGAAACTCAAAAGTTGAAAAACTCTAAGCAGAATAACTTTGGGACGTATACGTAGAAGTGTTTTTTATCAAACCCCCTTATCAGTCCTTGAAATACTCATGACAAAGAACCAAACTTTCTGTATGGGGCCATCCACATACCACGTGGACAAATGCCCATATAAATTCTTTTTTTTTGTGAGGACCGTGGACATTAACATTTAACATTAACATTACCATTAAACAAAACTTTAAATAAAACTTTATTTTTTTATCTACTCTTTACTGTCTATACTCTATTCTCTACTGTCCATTCTCTATTTCTGTTCTCTGTTCTCTGTTTTATGTTCTATGTTCTATGTTCTATGTTCCATGTTCTAGGTTCTATTTTCTATGTTTTATGTTCTATGTTCTATCTTCTATGTTCTATGCTCTAAGCTCCATGTTCTATGTTCTTTGTTCTATGTTCTATGTTCTATGTTCTATGTTCTATGTTCTATGACCTATGTTTTATGTTCTATGTTTTATGTTCTATGTTCTATGTTCTATGTTCGATTTTCGATGTTCTACGTTCTATGTTCTATGTTCTATGTTCTATGTTCTATGTTCTATGTTCTATGTTCTATGTTCCATGTTCTATGTTCTATGTTCTATGTTCTATGTTCTATGTTCTATGTTCTATGTTCTATGTTTAATGTTCTTTGTTCTTTGTTCTATGATCTATGTTCTCTATTCTCTATTTGCTATTATCTTTTCTTGAATCTGAATACCTGAATCTCTATTCAAGAATGTCTATTCTTGAATCTTTATTCTTGAACCTATTCTATATTCTCTAGCCTCTAATCTCTATTTTTTATTTTCTAGTCTCTAGTTTCTAGTCTCTAGTCTCTAGTACTTAGTCTCTAATATCTAGTCTCAAGTCTCTAGACTCTATTTTCGGTTCTTTATCCTCTATCCTCTATCCTGAATTCTCTCTTCTCTATCCTCAATCCTCTATCCTAGCCTCTAGTCTCTAGTCTCTAGTCTCTAATCTCTAGTTTCTAGTCTATAGCCTTTAGTCTCTAGTCTCTAGTCTCTAATATCAAGTTTCTTGACTTTATTCTCTAGTTTCTAGGCTCTAGTCTTTAATAACAAAAATTTTGACTATATTCTCCAGTCTCTAGTCGCTAATCTCTTTTCTTTATATTCTATTCTGTATTCTCTATTCTTGAATCTCTATACTTGATTCTAACTATGCTATTCTTAACTATGCTTCAATCTATATTTTCTTTGAATTAAATACACTAGAAATTGTAAACACTATAAGTAACAACTGTACTGAAAAATTGAATGTAGTCTACATTTGCTTGACGAAATAAATAAATAAATGAATAAAGGTTCTCGAATTTTATTGAAAAAAGAATGAAGACAGTTAAATAATTCAAAATGTCGATTTCAAAATGGACAAAAGAGCATGAAAATTTAATTGCGACTAAAAGCTCGGTTTCTAGCTTCCAAAAAACTAATCTATGCGTGGAGGTGTTTCATGTGTAGGATAAAAAATTATTCCGGTTTGATTTTAATAAGATCTCGATGTTTTCTTCGAATACCACTCATCCTATTTTGGACGCTCTTTTGGCGAATCCGACTATTTTTTCCACCGCAAAGCCACCGTCTCTTCTTATCTCGGTACTCCTTGGGGAGCAGCTTGGCTCAGTGTCTGATTCCTATGCCAGAGGCTTCTTAGACGATAACGGGTGACAATAAAAATTTTGGGTCTTTTTTTTCTACTGCTGTCAAAAAAGGTAGGTATATTTATTAGAGCCGATTGAACGACACTGTGAAAAATTCGTTTGATTGCGCCATTTGGGTACAAATGGAGTAGAGTGGTTGTTCAAGAATGGTTGAGTTTTTTTTTTTTTTTTTGAAGGGGGGGAAGTGATGATTCTTTATCTGACCAAAACACTAAAGAAAAAAACTTAAAGTTTTATTCAAACAATTGTTCAGGTAGCAACGTGATTGATAGCCAAATCAACGGGCTTGAACCATGGTTTAGGCAAGTAGAAAGAAGCCCTTTTTTGTCCATGACTTTGGCCGGTCTTCGACTATCTTCCCTTCGTATTATTGTCAGGGTTTGCAGGATATTAGAGATAGTCGAAAACGAAACATTTTTGCTTTCAAAATGGTTAACCGTGAACGTTTTACCGACATTTTCGTGCAGTTCATTTGGAAATGTACAATGCGCTTGCACAATGCTTCTTGTTTTGACACCATTTTGAAAAGAACTGAGTATGCATAAACTCATGAAATCGTGTTTGTTGTTGAGTCAAAGAACCTTAAAACAATTTAAAAAATTCCAACTTCATTACCAACATAGTACACGCAAAAGTTCAAGTCTTGTACACATTGTCTTTCTGATTCGCACAAATTTTGCACTAAAATCGCACAATAATTGTGTGAAATGCATAACGCAACAGTTGTACTGCGAATACATAGACATAGATTGAAATCAGAATTTATGTCATATACACAAGAATCGTGATGTTCCAGTAAACTTCAGTTTCGGGCGTACGATTATTTTGGGGCGTTCGAAAAATGGTGCTCCATTTTCGTGCGCCGGTTCATATGAACGACTTGCTTATTCCTAATAATACATTGCAGCCAAAACAACCTTCAGCGGTTCATGGTCCCCCACACAAGCTAGTGACGTTGGTGCCAGTAACGAGGAATCATATGCATATGAACGAAACCAGAGTCGTAGTTAAATGCAAATTGTTTTGAATAAACTTAATGTCCTTTTTATTGTTAATGATTCAATGATGTTTTAAATGACCGGATTAAAAACAAACAGCTGTCAAAACATTCCAAATCCGACAACTAGAATCGTTGTGATAAAATAAACAGTACTGCCACATGTTAAATTACTCGATCTTCAGGCAAACGTTACAAAAAGAAAAATATTAACGAAACCATCATAATAATAAAAAAAATAATAAAAATGTGTAACTAGTTTCCGTATTGATCGCAAGATTGTTTGATGATGATGTTGATAGTCCCGCTACATAGTTTAGATAATTGTTGTATTGTTATAATTACTTTTTCAACAGTTTCTAATTGCCATGAATTTTGAATTTCCCACCTGTCTATAATGAATAATATTACGTTTTATATGTGTATAGGCATATTAAAAAGATTAAAAATAGTATTAAAATAGCCTGTTTCTCATTTCTTTTACATGTTTCCACGTCCATTTAGGCCGTTACAAATTTTATTTTCATTTTATGTCATCCCCCCCCCTTCAAAAATCTTGAATATTGGAAGGGGAAGAAAGAAAAACCTCAACCCGTTTCGTTCATTCCATTGGTTTTCCGACAGCATAAATGCTTTATTTAGCAACAAACAAGTCCAGTGACAGCGAGCGTGTCGTCAAAAGGCAAGCGAAATAAATAATAATAATAATAAAGTGTTATTTTTCATGCTATCAGCACAATGCTGATAACGGAAAATAAATCAATACTTTGGGTATTTTTGAAAATTTCGCATATTAAAACATATCACTGTATTATGCTTGCTTTTTTACTCTATTGACACCAATTTAATTTGAATCATTGTGTATTAATCTTATTGTTATTGGTTTACTGTTAGTCATGGCGCCACAAAAAATTTTCAGAATATAGTTCGGATGTTAAGGCACCTTTCACGCTAATATTTAAAAATCAACGTAGTTAATCATTTCCCATCTTTGACAGTTCAAGTGTCTTCCAACGGTATCTTTTCAAAGTGACCCGACTGGCACTGTCTTGGTTCGTTCGAGAAAAGCATCGAACCGAGTCTAATTTTCTTTGCCCGGCGAGAAGCTTTATTACAGTATCTCGCTTTGCGTGTTCGAGCACATCAGCAGCTAGCGAGTGCATAGAAGATGGGGAAAGAAAAAGCACAATTCTGATTGTTCCCACCATCCAGAAAATCCTCCCACGGCGTGCAGCGGCCGGTAAAAATATACTTTTTTTATTACTGTTCCCCATCTATTAGACTAATCACGGCGCGGTCGCCGTCGCACTGTTCTTCCTAGAGGTGCCAAGTTTATTTGCACAAGAAACAGTTAGGAAGATTCCACGCGCGATTTATGTAAGGCAGCGGAAGCATCAGCAGCGAACCGGGAATTCCCATAACCGGCTACGATGGGCAATAGTTTAGGTGGTCTCGTTTTACCATTTACATTTGAATGGAAAGGTGCCACCCGATATTACTTCCCGTTTTGAGCCCTTCGATAAAAAGTTGTTAATTTGATAGGAAGTCAAAATTGATTAGTTTTTGATGGATTAGTGATTACAATTCATTCATTACAATTTTCATTAATTCAAGAACTCGAAAAATTTCTTTGAAAATGAAAATATAACAGAGAAAGTTTAGCTCACTGTCCCTGGTTTTTGATCCGATTTTAAAATTTATGTTGTTATTACCAAACCGCGAAGGTAAATAATTCGTGCTGTTGTTTGAATCTCATCCAACCGAGTGCACTCGAAACTTCAGCTTCGAGAAAACTTCCTGAACCGGGAAAAATATTAGCATCTGTTTGAACAATTGAAACAATCAGAAACAGTAAGGCGGAACGGCAGGTCACATCACAAATGGTCGCTCGCTTGCCTGTCCGTTCTGCGAGCGAAAATAGGTGGAAAGTCATTTCCCATGACGTAGTTCCGGAACCATCAACTTTGCTACCATCATCATTGTTGTCGGTGTCCCAGAACCGCAGCCTAGACGAATCCCGCAAGAAAAGATTCTCTCAATTAAACGAAATGATTTCAAGCCAAACCTTCCGTCACTCGTGCGGCCGGTGTTGTCTTCTAAGACTAGAGGCGCAGCAAAATCTTACCAGCCACCCGTCGAGCCGTCTTGGGTCGCTTTGCGGACAAGTACTTTTTTCCGATTCGTTGAGTACTCAGTGAATCATAGTGCCGCTGCTGGCTGGCTGCCGCCACCGCCACCGCAGGTCCACCACGGCTAATACACGCGTACGTGTAAAGACACGCTTCCATGCATCCGAGCTGGGCGTCGTAGGGAAATTCTCTTGTTCGCTAGAGAAACAGGAAGAGGCAAATCTTGCGCTGATCTACTGAGACGTTCGATGACGAACGAGAACTGGCCTTCGTCGGGTGCCGCAGCCGCACACACAGATGTGACCGGCCAATAAGTGGACACTTCCAAGCGTGAAAATCTTCACGCTACACTGACTCATCTCGCGGAATTGATTCGATTGTCAGTGGCAGGGCGGTTCCGGCCGAATCGCTGGACACTTGAGCAGCCATGGGTGAACCGGATGATTGTGTTCGATTCGCGAGCGTATGGTGGCAGCTTCCCGGGAAAAAAAATGGAACACATTTAGACCGCACCCTGTTTTGAAATCATGGCACCGATGATAAGCCAATGGGTATTGGAATAAAAATGCGTCCAAGTGAATCCTATCTAACGTGTGTCGCATGCAGTTCTAATGTTTAAATAGTTATAGTTTTTAAGTTTAAATTATAAAATGAACACATTATTTTAACCAGTGAAATCTTTCGAATAGCTTGCAACTCAGTTTCAAGTATAATAACTATACTTATTCCAAGTCTACATTGAGTGAAAATTCGAGGAGATTTTTGTTTGACCCAAAGGGAGCGTTTATTGTCAAAAAAAAGTGATCTTCCGCTTTGAACTATTGAATATTGTGTTCGTCAACTTTGAACCAGGCTGTAAAATCTGTGAAGATGAATTTTTCATCGAGCTATCGCATCAATTCAGAAATTAGATCCATCATATAACACTTGAGACGGAATAACAATCGAAATGATACACCAGGCTTGTTATTCTCCTCAATGAGTGTAAAGAGCAGAGTGAATATTCACATCTTACTTCTTGCCCAGTATGAGCGCTGCACCACACTCCTTTATTCTGATTTGAACTGTGTTTCTGTCGCTCGCAGAAAAATAATACACTTGCTGCTTACACCACTACTGAGCGAAACAATAACGATGAATCATTCTAGTGAGAATACATGAAAGTACACCGCGGTAATCATTGCTGAGATAAATTCGATAGTATTCGAAAAGCAAGCATGCGTGATGGGCGGTTGGATTCATTTTTCAGTGTTCAAATACAAAGCAAACAACGCAATCTTCTTTCCTATCCAGATGCTCCCCTCATTTAATATATGCTTAAGAGACACATAGTAAAAGCACTGCAGTGAGCTCTGTTGTTATATCTGTTATATGTTATGTTATTTCTCTCAGGACAGATATTTCATGTTCCACCGCGGTGTATTTGCAAGCCGCTCAGATACACACGATTCACTGCGCTCTTCAAATAAGTGCGTCGCTTTGCCTATCAGTGTGAAGCCTTTGTTTTCGCAGTGAAAGAAATTCTTCTACACGCTAGAGATTCTCTGAGCAGAAATGACAAGCCTGTGATACACTGAGCAACATAACTGCCTCCAAAGAAGGCGAAGATAAATCCTAGCAAGGTCATTGCATCGGTTTTCTGGGTTGCGTGTGGGATAATATTTCTAATTCACTGTAGTGATCAAACGACGAAATCAAAAAACACGAAGTTTTGCTTTATCAGTTCGCGCATGCATCAGTTCAGAAAATTCGAACTGCTTCCTCATACACCCGATTAACCAGATTACACTCTCTCGGATTCGCTAAATTGAAAACAGGCCCGATTTTAAATCGATTACCAACAATGAAGTTTGGGTTGGTGTTTGTTGGTTTTTTTTTTTTTTTTTGAGAAGTTCAACGGTTTTTACTGTGAACATGTTTATCATAATATCTCTAGACGTCTATTAATGTATCTCTAGACGTCTATTGATCCCACTGCAAGTCGCAGTTGGAATGGTGATGTACACGCGGAAGCTAACGACCATGTTGTGGCATCCATTAAACACGTCACGCAAGTTTTGATCAATATTAATGCAACGCTCCAACGTCGCTCAGAGTTCTGAAACGGATATAGGAAGCGGCAAAAGATTCTTCGGCAGAAAAGTACCTAATGGATAGGTTGTGAATAATAAATAAAATGAACATCAAATCAAATATTTTTTTTATTTCTAAACATTTTTAATGAGACATCACACAACTTCAAATCCCCCATCCCTCCTACGTCTAATACCGTTGTGATTTACTGAAATACCTCTTCACTTTAAATGCGTGACGTGCTGCATGGATACCACTCAGTCGTTTTCAATTGAAAATCGTCAGGCGATAGTGGCGCTGTTAACTTCCGCATTCAATTGAGAATCATTTCTGTCATTTTTGAGCCTTAAAGTTGAAACCAAAACGCTTTTGAAGTTGTGCAACTCCACAAAAAACGTACAACCAATTCAATCGACCATTTTTGATTTGACCTTGCACAGATATTCCTATGGGCTAAAAATGTCATGTTGTGCTATTAGTATTTTCAGTCACGAATGGATTTCGTTAGGGGTTTATGTGAAAATATTAATGATGATTACAAATATTTTTAGAGCTAGGATGGTTTGTTTGATCGGGGTAATGTCTTCGTCAAAGTTGTAGATAACATTTTTTTCCAAACAAAAATATACTCCGCAAAAACAATTTGTTTTTAACTTGGTTCCGATAGCAAAATGTAGCACCGTCAAGAAGAAGAAAAAACTGAACAATTTTTCGTTTCAACTATCCAAAGTTTCGATGATTAACTTCTTCTCTCTCAAGAATGTCATACTAGTATAAAAGAAATTATAAAAATAGGAAAGAAATTATTTTTATTTATCTTTCTGAAAATAATTTGACAATGTAATACATTTTTTTAATTTCTCACAATAAAAACAATGAGTTTGGTACAGGGAATACCCAAGTATAAATTTCAAATCCAGTTTAGAAATTTGTTCTCAATTGCGTTTTTCGATTCGAAATTGTGCGATGCTATAAGAAAATATCTGTGTACTGGCATCTTTATGATTGACCTGTAAGCCATAACCAGAGACTAACATATAGAACGAAAAATAAAACACCACTTTGTTGAAGTTTTTTACGAGCCTTGCCGTCTATTAATTAAATTAGTGTTTCACTGTTATGGTCCCATAACTTTGCTGGTTGTTAAATTACCTCAACTTGGCTGGTTTCATAAACGATCCAGGTGCTTCCTTTGAAAGTTTTTTTAATGCCCAGTAATATTTCCCACTCTCTTGTTTGTCTTCTGCAGCACCGGATTACCGTAATGACGTACGGACTGCACAAACAAAACAAACTGCACCCATTTACGACTGGGTGCAAACTGAGGCGAACGCTTTTTCATAACGTCGAGCCTTGAAGTATCGAAATGTGAATCATGCTCGTGCTAAGACTGCCGTGGTGACAGGTGTTAACTAGCGTCCGACACGTGTAAAATTAATCAACCGTCCATTGCGAAAAAGGGTACCGACTATAATCTAGCCGCCTGCATCTTAGATTAAAGTCGATTTTTTTTTCAGTCCGATCAGCCGAACCCTCCGCAGCAACTTTTTTTGTGACTGGGAATACTGTGTTTTTTGTGTTTTACTTTTCTGCAGCAAGTCCACCTTGTCGAGACGGTGAGGTTTCCACCTGCCTGGCGGATGGAGCCCTTCACCATCGACAGTCGAGTGTAGCGCGAAATTCTTTCACTGCGTACGACTGTGGCGTAATTCGACGGAGATGACAAGCTGTAAATATACTTTGTTTTCTGTTCCGCCATCCAACTATGAAAGCTGCTTATTCAGCCAGTGCTAACGAACTTCCATGTTAGTCGAAAGCGCCGGTGCGGAACGGCTGTTGGACGAGACGAGAATCTGCGAAGTAGGGCCGTGGAAATGTGGGTCAACTGTGAAGTGTGATCTCGAAAATCAAATGTGCGTGTGAGTTAATTCAGCGGTAATGTAGTATTCGAAGCGTTGGTGGTTGGACCTACTTTTGTCAAGGTCTAGACCTACTCAAATACATTGTGTACTCACTTGCTGTTATGGAAATGCGATTTATGTTTTCTAGGAAAAATATTGCTGATTAACGTTCATTATAAGCTTAATTCATAAAATAAATATTGACATATAAATTGCTGATAATTTTACACTTACCGCAACTTGAATCTCAATAAGTTAGATAAAAAATAAACACCTATTTCTTTGAATTGTTCCAAATCAGAACCTTGGTGTGAATGGTTAAAATATTATACCCAATCTACAACAATCACCCATAAACTTTCTGAATCAGAACGAATTTCCGAAAGCTTCTGTACAGCTTAACCACGCAAGAAGTAAAGCTATCTGCTCCAGCGCGTTTCCTGCTATATTATTGTTCCAATGTATTAATTCTGCGCCACCCGCTCGGCGGGAAGCGCGCGGGAGAAAGTCATCGGAGCGTAGAGGGAAACCATTTTTCCTAATGGGAACCCTACCGGTAAGGACGGGGACGCAAGCGGGAAAAATCTCACACAATTTTCATTTCAATAGACGAAAAACCGTTCGTTTTCCGAGCCTAGTTTCGCCATGGGAAGTGCACATCGGTGGCGCCCGCTATGCGCGGTCATTATCATTAGACAACATAAAAGGTCGGCGTCAGCTTTGCATTTTGCACAAATTGCTCGACGCCAATCGTTGCTGGACATCTGCTTTGGTTTGTCTGAGCGAAATAAGGATTCGGTTCGTGATTCGAATTAATGACTGTTTGGAATGGAAAGTAATAAAAAAACATTGAAATTGACTAAAATTTGACCTCGGTGACTACCAATATAACTATATAGATGAAGAAAAAAAAAATAGATGTACCAATATAACCACTTAACAAAAAACCAAATGAATGACAGATAACCTATACATTCAATTGAGTAGTGCTATTTGTAGGAGCAGTTCTTTTGTTCACAAACATTGTTATAGTTGAAATTTCAGTTGATTTTTGCATATATGTGATATACTTTATTTTCCATATCAATTAAATTATAGTTTATTGATTTT
>NC_073696.1:80486467-80535719 GCF_029784165.1 Wyeomyia smithii
GAGGCTAGTTTATTAGTCTACGAACAGAAACAGTTAGTGACTATATTTTAATCTATTTTACCGTTCTTGCTAAGCCTCCAGATCATCAGAGTAAAAAATATTATTCCGTGCCGGGTTTATTAAGATGATATCCACCAGTAGCAAGAAATGAAGCACTCCCGTGTGCTTCATTTTGCTTTCCGCAAGTGCATTGAATGCATCAAGAAAAGTCTGTAAACTCTACGAATTCCCTGAGGCCAAGATCCTGTTTTCTTCAAGTAGTGAAAAATATGAATAAACCGCGGAAGCCCGGCTGAAGACTGTGAAACGCGTTTGCAATGTACGCGTTTGCAATGTATATATTTCCGGTATCCACATTAAATTTTTTATAGTAAAATAATTTTGACAGATAAATAAGTTAACAAATTTGTACATAACAATCTTATATACCGTCTTTTCATGAAATTTTACTGGTAACCATCTCAGCCTTCATTTTTTCCCAAATTGATTATAATGGCAGTTTTTTTCTCAGCTGTTCTAACAAAACAGGTTGACAATAAACACAGATAAAAATCAAAATCAACCCTTCATACCACCTCGCGTTTATTTTCTTCGAAACAAATAATTTGATTGATCCAATTAAAACTTTTCACAGACACAGCGAACCGTTTCTTTGATTTGACAGTTTCATTAGCACCTTTTCTCAAGTATTCGTACATCCATACTTCATTCGTAATATCCAGTTCCTGATGTTAAATCCAACTACGAGAAGACAAAAATGAAGAAATATTACCTTCACAGAGTAGCTAAGAACCAGCCGGGCGAGTAAAGTAAAACTTTTCCACATGAAAAAGGGTTCTTTTTCTCTCGAGTGTTTTCTCATTTATAGCTAAAGTTGGTCAAAAATTGGAAATATGAATTTATTGGCTGATTGCTTCCAGGTTGCGGGGCAGCCAAAAGTTCTAAAAGCGTTATCGCCATTATACTACCGTTATTTACGATTACAGTGTAGTTTCATAAATTAAACAATTTTCATATAATTTTCTCATCGTGCACGCAAGTTTACCATTGGGGTCCTGTTGAATGCCAATTATTGTTTTTATGGCAGCAACCCGACTCAAGAGCCGTTATGATTCTCAGGTTATGATGAATATCACAAATATGGCAAAACAATAAACGCCCGCCCCGGTTGTGCGTACAGAGCTTTTCTGTTGTTGAAAGTTCATGAATTTTAATTTAGGATGTTTTTGAGTCTGAAAATATTTCAGGCCTTGGGTAACGTGAGCTGTATTACATATGTTTATAATAATGTGTACAAATATTTATGAACCTTCCTATCGCGGTGATGCACACAACACTTTAAACTTTCCAGCTTTATGTACAAAAACATTAAAGTGATTAGGGTGGATGGCAGTATATAATTAACAACTGTTGGATATTTTTTGCTGTCGAGAAACAAAGAACGAGCATAACGAGCGATTAACAAACCGATTCGAAACAGTTAACGGAGTTTGGCAGAAAGCTAATTTTTTCTTTTGATGCATTGATGATTTTCAGGGAAACGTTAGCTTCAAAGTAAAAAAGTCCAAAAGGTTTTTTTGAAATACGCTGTCTTTATTAATCTCAGTATGAATTTCTCACTTTCTTGCGAATATCGTTGTACTAGCATATTATGTTATGTTATTGCCAATATTCCAAACTATGAAATCACAACGAATAGCTGGATGTTTTTTTTTTTTTTTTTCATCCAGATATATTATTCAAGGACTGTACGTAAAACGAAATATTCAACCGTTCGATCCGTTTATTTGAATTTGCATGATAATAATCTACTTTCAAGTTTTCCACTAATTTAAATCTCCATAATTTCAACTTTTTAAATCAATCCGCTTGGTCAGTAATGTTCAATAAACATTCTTGTAAACCCAAAAACGCTGTGACCAGAAAGCAAAACAAAAGCAAGAACCAACTTTCAGCCTGTTGCGGCATGCGAACATCAACCGAACTCAATTTTCTCGCAATACTCTTGAATACTTTTTAGGCGGAAAACAGTTTTTGCTTCTCCGGTTCAAAGTCGGAAGCGGGAGTTCAATAGAGTCGGGGCCCGGGATGCACGGACTATACAAAAGGGGTCGAAAATAAACAGCGAGTTCAATCCACCCACCGGTAGGTGAATCCTTTCTTCGAATTCAGTTGTGTTCAAATCAAAAATACGACTTTTGAAAACGTCCTACGTTAGTTTGGACGAGCTATTCAATGATTGGTTAGTGACTGAAGGAAGCCAACTAAACGCGAAACCATAAAGCAATGACACGGCTGGTCCGCACAGGAGGAGAAACGACTAACCCCGCGTTTCTACGACACTCCAATGATTGTGGATGCGCGGCTTCGACAAACAACAATGGCGTTTCGAGTGTTGTTGTAGGAGTATTTGAAATTCAGATTTGCTCCATTTAATTCGATTCAAAGTATGTATAAGTGCTTTGGCATGTAAATTGTTTCAATTTAAAAAGGATGATAACTTGTCTACTGCTGTTGTGGCGTGGTTCTTCGCGGAGGTAACGCTAGACAACAAGAAAGCCATATTCTTACTTGATTTACTCCCTGGAATCAGGAGGGTTCGGCGATTTGCAACCTAAGTGTTGTGATCCAGTGCGAGAACGGGAAGAAAACAACTGGAATAAAACAGATTACCAAGCAAATTGAGCAAATTAGACAAGCAGCAAGGAAAACATCGTTGTTTTAGAATCGAGGAAGATTTCCTGACAAATTGTCAAGCGGTGCGCCTATGAGGTTTATGAAATAAAACAAATTGGTGGCCTTATTCGCCACTCGTTGCGGACACAATATTTCATCTAGAAAACAACATAAATCTTTAACAGCGTATACGCTGTAAAAGGTTTTACCTACAGTGGAATGGGCTTTATTTTTCTTCATTGGGCCGAAACAAATTGTGAATTGTTTTTATGTCCAAAGTTTTCAATGTTAGTAAAGAGGAGTCGAAAATTAAATAACACCGAGAAAGAAAAAAAAGAAATATCTTTACCAAGAAGTTGTGAGCAAGTTACGGTGATTGTAACATGCATGCAAATAAATGTTGAAATACTATTATTAACATTCTTAATTATTTAGATTGTCTTTTCGTCACACTCTCACTGTCACTGGATTTTTCATTTGTCTGTTTTTTTTCTGCAAACAACGACAACCGTCTTTTCTACCTTTATCTCATCCATTCTTCTAGTGATAATTTGTGAGCTAAGGCGGCATTCATAAAGTACGTCACGCATATAGGGGGGAGGGGGTCTACAAAATTCTAACTTGAAGTCCATGTGCAGATTTGCATCTTAGTGCATTTGTTCTAAGAACGAAGGTAGGAAAGTTGATTTACGGTAGTTGACGAGCAACAGGTCGTATGTGCAGGCGTGATCAAAACCAATGAGATATTTACTCTTAAAGAGTAGCGAACGGCTTCGGCAGTGTTTTTCTTCGGCAGGTTTCTCTATAAGATTGCTTCAGAAAACCTGCCGAAGAAAACTACTGCCGAAGTCGTTCGGTACCCTACTTCATCAGCAAATATCATCTCTGACTCATTTTATTTACGTACGACCATTTTACACATTGCTCGAGTTATATTTTGTTCAATCATTGATTTCTGTTACAGTACCACCCTATAATGATAAACCGCCCGTATAAAGCACAAAGAAATCAACTGTAGAATGTCAACTGGTAACAGTGTATGACTCTTTATAATATCTTACTTAGATAAATCGACCAGCTTAAACCGATATACGGATATGAGGTGGGACCATCATCATCACTTGAAGACCAGAGATGCGTGCTGTATAGGCCTGTACAGAGATGCGTATAAATACTCGGAACAATGATATGAGCCGTTGAGAGCAAAAGTGGTACATGTGCCATTTATGCAGTTTTTGGGTTTTATGCATAAATTGATGCAGGACGCAGTAATGTACTAGTATGTCCAAGAAAAACCGAGATCTGACAACCTAAACCAAAGTTCTAGCCAAAACAATTTTTGGTAATTAACATAATCACCATTTCGTTGAGAGCAAAAATGGTACATGTCCAGTCTGTGCATGTTAGATGAATTGTAAGTCGAGGATCTTAGGATATAAAACAATCATGTCTTCAGCAAAGTTGGTCAAGTGATTGAGTACTTTCAGATGAAGATCTGTCTGCTTTGGCAATTTCTCACTACGTGGCGCTAGTGTTTCACCTATTTCAGTATCAAATCGTATGCTGTTACCAAATACATATACACTAGCACCACGAAGAGACAGAATTCCTTAACAAACAGATCATCATTCAATAGTACTCAATCACTTGGACAACTCTGCTGAAGACATGAATGTTCTATATCTTCAGATTACAGAGCTATAATGCATCATTCATGCTCACACTGGACATATACCACTTTTACTCTCAACGTTTTCTGGTTGTCATTATTTTTCCCATAGAACAAAAGTGGTACATGTTTTTCCATTGAAGTTTGTGTAAGGTTCTCAACCAGAACTCGTTATGTTTTCATGTACCGTCTTTTGAAACCTTTCCAGCAATGATTTATTGCAGTTATGTTGGAAAAAAATGTTGAAAATAATTTACTATTTGAGTGTTTTCGTTTATCGCGTCTCCTGTAAAATTTACCTAATGGCACATGTACCACTTTTGCTCTTAACGGCTCATATTATGGGTATTCATGTCGAGCTCGTATACAAATATCCAGCCGTACAAAAATGCCCATCTCCATTGACGAATAATGAAAGTTACACAGTTTACGGCTGGTTATTTGTATACAAGCTCGTCGTAAAGACCACTATTGTGTTCTTATTTATTAATCACTAACAGACCATGTACGATATTTAGATACAAGATACTAGGCTATACAGAATAAAGTTGTTGTTTTTTTTTGGAATCAGACAGACCAGCAAACAAATTGATCTACACTACCCGTCATAAGTTTGGAATCGCTTTTCTGAGTATTGCAACACCCAGTTTGAATATTGCAACACCCCGAAAAGTTTAGCATCGCTTGATATGGGCAGATTAACGTAACTCTATCTTTTGATTCTGAAAACCTAGAGAGTTGTGGTCTTCAGCAAACTTGCTCAGCAGGTCAAGGGCTTGTGATTGGAGGAGAGTTTAGTTCGGAATTCAGCCACAAGGCAGCGCTAGTGTGTATGAAGTTTTGAACGCTATTTAGCTCAATAATCCCACCATCTTGAGAGTTGCGATTTTTCAGCAAAGGTACTCAAGAAGTCAAAGGCTTGTAATTAGCGGACAGTATAGTGCGGAATTCAGCCGCAACGCAGCGCTAGTGTGTATGTAGTTTTGAGCGTTTCGAACTTAGTTTAGCTCAATTATCACATCGTTTACACTGATAGTTTACACATGACGAAGTGAAACCAATTTGAATGTTAACAATTTGATCACCACACACAATACGTAAGCTTGTGTGTTTATTCTAAAGAAGTGCTTTCATTTGAGGAGGTTACAACATATAGCATGCGACTGTGTTGGTATGTTGAGAGTTTGATCAGCAGCATACACAACCCTTTTTACTAAGGGGAAAATTGACGATATCGCGACTAAATTGATTACCTCGGCTACAAAGAGTTGCAATAGACTTGCCTCTAATCCGATATTGAAGGATTTGACTACCACAGGGGGCATTTCGTATTACTTTCCGCTGCAAGCTGGAGACCGAACGAACACGCAACGCCGTCGCCTTACATGCAAGTCGAGTGGTTCTGACTTCAGTACATGGTGCGTTCGAGAAAGCGCATATAAGCCCCATCCAACGAGTAGACACCCGGAATGTATACACGAAGTCGAAAACACTTGCCCTGCTGGATGCCGTAGTTGTCAAAGTGGTCGAAGTCGTATTTTAATTAGAACACCGGATGATTTTGATTTGTGTTGACACTGAATTGTAATGGAAATAGCCTCAATGGAATAGTTCGGAACACATACGTGGCGTTATACTGTGTTTTGACGTGCTTGACCACAACTGGTGGCACTAGCCGACGACCGCAAATTTCTGGGTAGTAATATTCGCGCGATTAGTTGAAGTTTCAACATCATGAACAAGTTTGCTGAACACCGCAACTTTCTAGCAGGTTGGAATCGTGAGATAAGTTAGGTTCAAAATACGACAAATTGTGTGCCCACTAGCGCCACCTAGCTGTAAAATTTCACACTGGCCATAATACAGTAGCCTTTGACCTTCTGAACAAGTTTGCTGAAAACCGCACTTTCTAGGTTGTCAAAAACACGAGATATCCGCCTATTCCAGGTGATGCTAAACTTTTCGGGAGGTGTTGCAATCAGTGCTGATAAAAGTCATTCTCCCCAGCAAAATTCTTCGAAAATTACAGCCAATCATTTTCAATTTTCACTTCCAATGATCGCAGCACTCTTTCAGATACACTAGATTTTCGTCCTAGTAACGTGCTGTTATACTCAGATTAAATAGATCGCGCGCATCGTTCACGGTTACGGAATAAAATTTGACGACAAATCCAACCAAATAATCTTCACTTCAAAGCGAAAAAGAAAAACAAACAGTCCACTCAACCAAAATGAACCTCACCGAAACACTTTTTCACTGACACTGACCGACGCCTTGACAATCTTCGTTAACTGATAAACTGACTTTGTTGTCTTGCTTCCATCGCATGAAATATAATGAGGTGTTTTGACAGTTCACTTCCATGCAAAAAGCGGGAAGGAAGAACTCTGAAAGGATTGTAAAAAATTACGTTTATGGATGCTTTTTTTCACTTTCACTCAAGAGTGTCAACAAATATCAACCCTGGTTGCAATATTCGAACTGGTTGTTGCAATACTCAGTAAAGCGATTCCAAACTTATGACGAGTAGTGAATGTATATGTATAAGGTGAAATACAAACATTAGAAGAAATTTGTTCACTATCTAGCACTTGTTTTGAGATTCTGAAACCGCTTTAGCAAACTCCAACAATAACAGTATTTAACGAAAACGAAAAAAATTCTGCCCTAAAGCTTAAAATAGTGGCTCTAGATAGAACACACTCTTTTTACCATTCCTGTGAAATTTGGTGCCTCTAGCCAGTTTAGAAATGTTTCAACTTACATTAAAGTGTGGCATAACAATTGCTCGCTAGGTTCGTCGCTTCAACATTATGTTTACGAAAAAACTCATTCAAGTCTCTGAAATTTTTTTTTTCCAGTTTGAGTTTCAGGGCCACACCTGTGTTAACCAGAGTAATCAATTAAACTTCCCTATCGAAGGACACTATTCCAATCACCCCGTATTCTAAGTAGTTTGCATCTGCTTTGCAGGGGATTTTCTTCAGCACCCGAATAGCACCTAAATAACTGCGATTTCGGTTGAGTTTTTCGTTTGATGTTCATTCAAAGATTTCTCCGTGTTGAACTGTATTTTATGTATTCGTAAGACAGCTTGTTATACAGAGTTTTCGTTCTAGTCATTGAAATTGTCGTTATCGATAAAAATTCAGGAGTTTGGCACTCGTTTTTTTTTTGACTAATTAAAATAGGTGCCACTTCTTAAGTCGTTGCTTACCTAACGCACATTAGGAAAATATATTCTTTTCAATTTTGTATAACTTTGCTGGCTATCTTGAATTGCTTCATTTTTTTTTTTTATTCTCGCTTATTTTCCGTCGGTCTAGTTCCGCCACTGTTGTGGCCAATCACCGACGCCCAGGGAGGCGACTCCACACCCAGGACCCTAACTCACGACCCGTTTATTAACGGACCGGCGCCAACGGCTTTCCTTCCTCATGCGATGGAAGGCGTGATCCCAGAGATTTTTCGCCTCAGAAAATCTCCCGGTGTCGGCTAGGATTGAATCTAGACCAGTTGGGTTGGTTGTGAGTGGATCACGCCACCTGACAACCATCGACACCTATGTCGGCGGTAGGATTCGAACCCAGGCGTCGAGCGTGGTTGGCGGAGACGTTACCAACCACACTAGGCCCCCGCTCCGAATTGCCTCATTTGATACTTTATGTTGTATTTTATATGACTTACAGGAACGAAATTTTTTACGATTGTATATAATGTATTAACCCTATCCCCGCGGAGAAGAGTCAGTTCTTACATCGAAAAACGACATTCAAACTCTTATTACTCAGCAACTGCATGCATAACTGGCACAAGCTATATTGCATGCACATTTGAGCGACTTAGAATTAGCATCCTTTCAAAAATTCTGGTTTGCTGGGAGAACTTAAGTTGTTAATAGTTTGGTATGTCGATTCACCGACCAATAGGTTATGAGCCCAGGAGCATATTTTTCCTAGAATTCGTGGTAAAAAGTCTGTTTTGAATCTCAAGGAGATCATATGAATCACTGAGGGTAAGTCTAGGCAGTACTTGTACTACTCTAACTTGGTTTTAATTTTGCTCTTGGTGGATACCTAATTGGTTATCTGGTAATTGTTTGATCCATTTCCAGAAACTAAAGGTAATGAAAATAGACCAGGTTTCAAGGAAGAAGAAGGTAACCACTACAACCACTTTTAGGGACGACGGACGCATGAGAAAATCTCCCCATGGAGCGGTTAGGAAGGACCTTCTGAAAGGTGCGGGTGACCCACTACTTGAAGCGTTGGGACCTGCTACACTGCTTGGAGTGGATCCCGTCGATGGAAGAGTGCAGCGACACCCCTGGAGACGCCACACAAGGGGATGACGAATGGTCAATATATATTTTGGCTGTCGTTGGATAACAATGCGATGGCCCACGTACTGGAATGCGTGTATGCTAAAAATATCTTTAACCGCTTGGACTCCTTCTATCTGCGTCATGGATAACTTGCGCGACTTCTCCACACGGCGCAAGTTGTATAACCTGTGAGCAGCGGGCCGTCGTACTATAATAAAACTATTCATGGTCCACAAACGGTACATCCAGGAATTTGAGAAGGCAGGCAACATCATATCGGTAAGCGAGAAGTTGAAAACGCTGCTGATCGCCATCCCGGATCGGCAAAACACCATTTCAGATGACATCACAGTGATGCGTTTGGGTGATCTGGCTACCATGTCGAGGGAGCTGTTCTTGGACACCAATGAGATCAGAGCAGTGTTGCAAACCTGCACTGTCATGGAAGGATTTCCAGTTGAAAGTGAAATCTTTGAATTTCAACTTTCAACGAACGACCTGAGAATGAAAGAGACTTTCAGCTCCAATCAGTTGACAGTGATAGCAGCATTTCTGTGATTTCGCACATGCTTTTTTTATACAATGACCGAACCTTCATTGAAAATTGACGCCGCTGACGGTGAAGGTCGTTTCAACTTGAGACAGTGAAAATGCGGTTTTTGTCACTTTCGTTTGCAGTGTCGAAAATTTGCAGCACTGGATCAGAGAGGTGCATCACAAGCAGTTTGAACCGTCCAACATAGCAACAATGGCTGTCCATTGAGCCCAAGAAAAAGAAAAGCAAGGAGTTCCGGGCGTGGTATGAATATGGCAAAGAAGTCCACATCAAGGCGAAATGCTATAGTCTGCTGAACAAAGGCCCGGCAACATCACCACAGAGAAGGCGTGCATCCAACAGGGCACATATTGCTCTGGCGAGCATCTCTGCGAGTGATCCCCCTGATCGAGGGTTCAGGTACAAGCGATCACATGGTTGAGTACGACTAGAGATACTCAGAGAGAGAGAGATAGGCGGAGAAAAACCCGCCAATTTGGCAACTGGATTTTACAAGTCAGAGGTGCCAAATTTTTTTTAAAAGCGCAATGTTGACTTACTTTTTCATTCGACTCGTATCGATGGTGACGATGGAAATCCTGGGGAGTAATAAAGTATACCGCAAAAACCCTGAAGTTATTAAATTTTATGTTCATGTCTAATTTTATACACTGTTACCAAAACTGATCATTTGTTTTGTTAACCATACAAAAGGTTTGTGAACCCCCGGTAAAAATCAATCGGTAAAATGATAATAAAATTTTGAAGCATTCTTAATTCACTGTTTAGCAAAAAAAAAACAAGAAAAACATATGAAAATAAAAACTTCCTTTATTGTACCTGATTACAACACCTATCAATGTGTGTTATGATTTAAGGTTAGAATTGCGAATAACACACATTGAGTTATCGAAACAACCCTGCCAATTCTGCGCGAAAACGATAAATCGTACATGTGATAAAACTAAAACACTCTCCGACGCTCTCTGGAAAGAGCGCTCGAAAATGCGCCATCACGACGATCGAGTAAAAATAAAACCGCCATCATTTCCGTATTTATTGTCATCGAGAGCGGACATAGATTGCTGTACTGTAAAGGCACGTGAAACTATAAAAAGTATTGTCAGTGAATATCTCAAAGTCCGCCACTCGCAGCCATTTTCACCCGCTCGCTCAATGATGAAGTTTTCCCTGAAGTTTGGAAGCAATCCATGTTTCCCGTGTTCAAAGCTGGTTACAAGAGAAACAACATAACAGATATAACAAGCTTATCTGCAGCGTCAAAGCTATTCGAAATAATCGTTAGTGATGTGATTCGTAGCCATCTATGAATCTCTAATGATTAGCGCTATTTCATGCCTGGGAGATCTGTTACCACGAATCTATTGGACTTCACCAGCACCTGTATTACTGCAATGGAGAACTAAAGTTGATGTCAACTACACAGATTTTAAGGTGGCTTTCGACAAAACCGATCACAATATACTGTTGTCTACTGTTGTCTCGTCTTAGATCTTCTTCGAGGCTGGTATCGTGGATTAGTTCTTACCTGACTGGTCGTGAACGTCGTGTTAAAGTTGACTCCTGTGAATCTTCGAGTTTCTGCAATTCATCCGGAGTGCCCCAAGGCAGCAACTTAGGTCCGATGTTGTTTACACTATTTTTCAACGACGTTGCTTCTTCTTTTAACTATCGATTTTTTCAAATGTCTGTTAGCAGGTAGAAGCCTCTATTATAAAGTATGCAAATAAACGAGGAAGTTGAAAGCCAGTTGGGATGATTTATTCATGGTTGAACCAAGAATATTTCTGTCGAAAACATGTTCTATACAGTTTGTTGGTTATTATTTTTGCCTATTGAATCTTCCAACAACAGTTATTTCCTACCTGTTTCTATATTAACATAAATGCTATGAACAAAGAAAATTGCCTTACATTCCCCCGGTATGTTGAAAGCCTACCACAAACAAGACACGTGAGTAGCATGGTTGTACGTCGTGGAAATTCCGATATCGATTACAGGACCGAAACCGAACATCAACCAGCTGTCGATTGCTCAAGACAGTTTCGACAGCGCGCTCAGAGCAGTGATCGAAAGGAAGCAAGCGACCGATTAATCGTCCGATTCGGATAAACAGTGGGCCGTTCTGCTACCGGTTTGGTTCGTATAAACAAACGCTCCGTGCGAGTGTTTGATTATAATCAGCGCGCGCGCTGGGCGCTGTCAGAAGACATCCACGTCGGATGCCGTGATGTGACGATGATCCCGAGCGACGTGCACCATGACGACGACAAGGCCTGAGGCCACTCCATTCACGTTTTATGCTGTATTGTAGTGCAAATATTTGTTTTATTGGAGACGCGTGGCAGCGGATAAAGAAACTTCAGTATTTACTTGCTATAAACAATCGATTACGGGTGCGGAACTGTAACGACGCCAATGCTACGCAGCGCCAATATCCGGCGCAAGAAATTAGCGAAGTTTAATTGGACGTGTGGAAACAATGTCTAGTCGAAATTTTCCCTGCCAGCTACATTGTAGTGGTTGAGTGTTTGCGAAAGGAGGCAGGAAGTCTGTTTCGCCAAAGCTCTATTTTAATTAAAAGTTTCTAGAAAGGTCAAGTTTGTATAACATGCCAAGAAGTTCGGTGTATTTTTGCACAGCGTGAAGAAAGATTGAATATAACATTTAAACGGTTGCCTACAGTGTTGAGGTTTGACTGTTTGACTGTGTAATCAAAATAGTAGTTACACGCAATTAATGTTGTTCTTGTGAGAAAAAACAAATTAAAATAGAAAATCTTATATTCAGCGGAAAATGAAATTCAAATAGGAAACTAAAAATAAATAAAATATTTTTAACCGTTTAGTCATATCAAGTTATAAACATTAGCATACTGATGATATCATATTTTGATTGGTTATGTAAAGATAAACGCAAAATAGAACCAAAACCAATGCAACTGAACATCTTCAAATGTGAATTACAGTCATTTTGTTCCAGTAGAACAAAATAGAGCTCCTCACAGGAATTCACTCGCAGGCAGCCAACTAACACCTCAGCAAACTTTTCAACTTTTCCCTTCGCCAGATTGCACGCAGTAATATAACCCGGAGATTTTCTTCCCTCGAGATTTTCTTCCAATTTCGTTTGGCACCAAACAGGGACGAGCAATGCTTAGATACTGAGTACCTATCTAGGAGCATAATTTTTTGTGCTTTGTGCTGGTAGGGAACGTGTGTAGTCGTAGTCGTGCAGTGCAACACAAAGTGTTACCAGGCCAACTTTCAACAGGCAAATGAGGGCACAAAACTATGCAGTTATGAACTATCTGCACCTTGGGCAAGGGAAAAGTCATTCCCTGAGCTCCATTGAGTGGCTCAACGTTTTCTTCCATTCCACAGCCTTTTAGCTCTTAGCTGGTAAAACTCTATTTTTGACTTCACATAAACCTTCCGAGTTTCCGAAATGTGTGGCTTGGGAGCTACGTAAGCCGAAGGCAGCAACAACTTTGAGTGGATTTGAACCATAAACAATTTTTCTGTTTCGTTTTCTGTTAGACTCATGAGGGGTTTTGCCAGTAGGAACTATCCGTTCACGATGCGGCAGGCGAAGTTTGCTCGGTTCTGAGGGTGATGAAACTAACACGTATAGCAAGCGAATTTTAAATGTTTGCGGACCGGTTTTATGATCTGACCTGATGGAAATTTTCGTCCTATGATAAGAAGAAAACTTCTGAATAATTGATCATCGTAAAATGAAATCTCATTGAATGTAATTGATTACACAAGTTCTCGTTAACTATATTTCATACTGTTTTACTCGAAAGTAGATAATAGAGTAGAATTGTATTGTAGTATTTTTTTTTATTATTTAATGTGTACAGGGCCGGTTTGCAACTGGGTGAAATCAGAAGCAGACATTCACATTGATTTGTATTGATAAAATTAAGGTTAAAATCGTTAAACAATGCAAAAATTAGATATGTCTGTGCCAAAATGTACAAGCGTAGACTTAGCAAAGGATTACAAATGGTATAAAATACTACAAGGTATACAGCCCTAGGGTTGTATGAAATGGTGACGTGGGACTAAACACTGTAATTAAGGGATTTTTTGTTACAAAATATACAGAGTCCGCAGACAGAATCAATTTGTTCGTTTGACTTACGTATTTTTATTTTCAGCCTTCCCTTAAAATCTTTTTTTAGAAATATATTTAACAACACTCAAAAGAATATCGTTTGTATTTGGCGAAATTATGCCTGTAGTATTTTTTGTGCAAATAACATCTGTTTGACAAGGCACACGCGTATCGTTATTGTTGAAGAATCACCAAACTTTTCTCGTAATGCGTCAAAATCAAAATTAACGCTGTATCCTCAAAAACCAAAATCAATAGTACTCACGTTATCATAATGGATGGTTATGTCTTATTTAACTCTGATTAAAGCAAATTCATAATATGGATCTTACTTTCAAAATAATATGGAAGCCCTTACATAGGCTCATTAATAGGCAAACATAAGAAGATATTTTAAATAAAAATAATCAACAAGCTCCAGCAAAAAATCGTAGCAATCAACAATTTCATTTTTGTTTTTTTGCTTGACAATTTTTTTTCATTTGCCTACAAATACATTCACTGTATTACGAAGACAGCTTATATACATATATTATGGTAAAGTTTTAAATAATAATATATCATCTGAAAATCTTGAAATGTAAAAAAAGATTCTGAATGAATCTTAGTAAATGGACCAAAAGTTCACAAGCTTTCGCCGGTTCTAACTCGTCTATAAATTGAATATTTGAGAGTTCACTTTGTCGATACTATCCGGTCACGATTATTTAGTGATTATCAATGATTAAATCAAACAAACGTAACTTATAACCGTTGCGAAAATGTACAATTCTTGTTGAGTAATAAATCCTCCGGAAATATAGTAGAGCAGGTTTCGGATGAAAAAAAGCGATAGATGTTGCACTACAAATGAAAGAAGAATGAAGTTAATCTGCGAACGTTCACGGATTTCATTTCCAAGATCTTATCCGACGCTTGGGAGGCGAACGTCAACTACGAGTACAAGTTGGACCCTGAAACAAGTGGAAACCTCAAGTCGGCGGAGATAGCAGCTCTGTACAACCTGAGCGAAACGAACCGATCCAACAGACAGAACGATCGAAAGAAGCTTAAACCGTTTAAAGTATGCCAGCGAGATGATCATTATTGGTTAAGGGGTCATTCACATTTGTTTGTGAAATGTCTACGGGTCATACAAATATTTCAGAATTTATATAGGCGGTTGTCCACGGAGAGAGAGAAGGTTTAAAATCGTCCAAAACCTGTCCATGTGGAATGTGGATAGATTCTAAGGCTTCAAAAACTTGCTCTTTACAGATCGAATGTAGATCGTGATCGACTGTGCACGGTCTGCTTCGACGAGTCCCAGAATGGAACTGACGGTTGCCATTCGCCTTGTTCGAAAGAGCCAAACATAGCTGGAATTCACTGCGCTGGATATCGATCTGCACTCTGCACTCTGTCGGCCGACTCCAGAACTGTACTGTCGTGGCTGCAGTCGGCGACGAACATATTTAGAGTTGATGAGATTTGAACTGACCAATATGAGGAACTGGCAATCGTTATTGCCCAAGAAGAATGTCGTGGATGTGATCACCAAGTAGAATTCTAAACCTCCGTTGCACAACGAGTCGGACTGTATGAACTATCCGACGATGCTTTATCAACCGCACAACCAGATGCCGATGCACAGTGGTCCTATAAGGCGAAAAGTGGAATTTAGTTTAATAACGCCTTTCACCTTCATCCTAGCCTAATAAATTCTTCGGAAATTGTTTGTATGAATGACCCGCATAATAATTGTCAAAAGTATGAAAGTTTATTCAGCAAAGTTGTAGAAGATTCAAAAATATGAAAACCCTATCTTTTTTCGGTACAAAGTTAAAAAGTATTAACTTTTGTTAGTTGCATTTTACACGAAAGTATTGTTCAGAGGAATTGTTAGGGCACACAAAACACACATTTCTGCCAAAGGCCATATATCTCCAGGACCCTTCCCTACAAAGCTATATCATATTTTAGCTTATTTTTTCGATAACTTCAAGACCGTATAGTTTAAAAAGGGGCAAGTGGAATCATGATGTACTTTTCCTTGAAGTTAGGCTGAAGTATTATAATCTCCTTCAGGTTCCATTTGTCCCAATCCACCCATATTAGAGTACGGCGAGCATATGTTACAGTAGGTTTTCATATATCAAAAATACTAACTTTTTTGTGTTAATAGATAGAGAAATGGTTAATTCGGCAATGTTTTAGAACGTGCAAAAATATGAACCTTTGCCGAACAAATAAAATTCTTATATTCATTGGGTACAGAGTTACAGAGTATATTCTATGAAAGTGACTTAAAAGTTAGTTTTTTGTACTTAACTTTTGTTAGTTACATTTTACAAGAAAACGTTGTTATAAAGAAGCATTTGGGTATACAAAACACACGTTTTTGTTCAAGACCACTCATCTCCAGGACTTTTCCTTACAAAGTTATAGCACATTTCAGCATATTTTTTCGATAACTTTAACAACGTGTAGAATAAAGATTAGGTGGATTGGGACAGATGGAACTTTTAACAGTTCTGAGCACTCGAGCTGAACTTTGAGAAAAAGTATTAACATCATGATTCTACTTGCCCCTTTTTACTTTACACGTTCTTAAAGTTAATGAAAAAATAATCTAAAACATGCCATAACTTTGTGAGGAAAAGTTCTGGAGATATGTGACCTTCAATAAAAACGTGTGTTTTGTATGCCCAAATGCTTCTTTAGAACAACAGCGAATCTCGAGCTAAAAGCGGATTAACTACCGGAGAAAATCAAGAGATCCAGTGTTCTGCATGGGGGGAACTGGATTAAAAAAAATAGGGTCCAGTTGAATTTTTCTCTGTGGTATAGTGGGGCATCGAAATGTCAAATTTTCTATACCAGCATTAATATTACCGAGGGGCTATACAACGATGCAATAGCATTTTTACTTTTCTAAGTTTTTACAGCATTTAGTGAAAATTTTAAGAAGAACCCAAAGTCGAGCAATTGATGATAAGGCTATTATATACTGTTCATACTGTTCATACAGAATAGTCACCAGCAAGGATGGAAAAACTCGTATCGCATAACAATCATTCGGGTATCATTTCTGAACGTGCTATTTATAAGCTTTCAATCCTAGCAAATCATCGCTATTAAAAGTTACACATTCTCAAGCTTGCAAGACACAACTTAGAGCAAAGAAATATATGGTAGCTTTCTTTGATGATTTTGTTTCGGTATTGCCTGCTTTAGGCGGAGCGAGCAACATATAGCGAGTGTTTCACGAAAGAATCGTAAACGATTGCACTCAAGCGATCGCAATGATTCTTTCAAATGTTGGTTGCTTGTAGGCGGAATTCGGCTACTCCGCGTCGTGCTTTCACCGTGATATACCGCGATGATTCTTGGTGATTTCAAGTATCACATGCTAATGCACCATGCTACAATTTCCGTTAGCATTGATGATACCTGCTTGCTCCGGTAAGCAAACAATTGAACGCAATCTAACGTTCATTCGGATTTATAATTTTGTATCACTGGCGATAACATCTCAAAGATTCTCGCGATAATGTTGAATGCAAGTGAACTTGGATGCAATAAATACTATCGTGTTTGAATCATTCAGTCTCCTTCTATGGTATTCGGAACTCTTAGACGCGAAAAACAATCAGCAGCGTTTAGATGGAAAACTTGTACGCGAGTGGAAATACACTAAGGTCGCTTTTTACGCGGTTTTTTTCTACGTGGGTTTTGACGTAGAATTACGTCTTACGGCAACATAGACAGGGGACCAGTTTCATTACAGGGATCCAATTTCAAAAACCAAAAACATCTAGAGCGTCACAAAAATTGTCCATTTTCAACCGTTTTAAGCTCAGTCAGTTTTCAACCGATTTTCGTCATTTTTGCAGTAATCGATTGGAAGATCAACCAAGCACCCGTCCAAATGCAGAAAGTTGTAATCTGATTGTTCGAACGATTGTACTATTGAAAATTGTCAAGCCTTGTCGAAACGCAAATGTCGACCTCTGATTGGTCGCACAATGCTTCTTTCCCTAACAAGGTCGACAGAATATACCTAGTTGACTAAGAATGCGCGCTTTGTGTTTTATGTATAATTCATTCCATGATTGTGCCGATACCACACGGACGTTGGTTGCTGATCGTGAAGAAGAAAGAAAAGCCGGGTTTCAATTTCTGGCTGATCGCGCTGGGCGCGTTGATACTTAAGCACCTGACTATTTGGCGGCTGTTATGGAGTTTTTGGTAGCTGCAAAATCATTGGAAATTGCAGGCAATTCTACTGAAGAAAACGGGAGAACTAGAATCATCGGCGAATGGTTATCCGAAATGATGATGATTGAACAAACTTGCCAGTTTGTTACTGTTGTCAAATATAATAGCACCTGTTGGTGCTCCACAATTATGTGATTGAAGTAGTTAATATTTTTCATCATGTGTAATAGACGGAAAACCGCAAATTTCAGCATTCGCAAGACAAGAAAAATTCAACATTGCCTCAAGAATGTGTTGGTGGCCGCTTGTAATATATACTTGTTCTAGTGCTGGATGGCAGCAGATAACAGAAATGCAGCACTTACGCTATTACGCTCTTAAAACGAAACGGTCATAGTTCGACATCACAGCAGAATTTCCACCTTTACACTCATGTTTACCGTCGGCAGTATCAAACACGCAACAATCTGCTTCCATGCGACTTTAGTCATACCTATTTTTTCAGTTATCCCATTCCACAACGTGCGTAAAAAATCTTTGTCAGAGCGGATATCGCGCGCTATAGGGACCATGAAGCATTTATGCGATAATTGAATGAAATTTGCAACTGCAGCAACCAGCCTTTTACAAGGCTACTAAATGTATTTGGAAGAGCATAATGAATGGTTATTACTAAAGTGCAACTTTGATTGCAGTTTGATGCTGTTGCAAATGCGCAGCAGTGTGATGTATATTACGATTCATTAACACTGTGCATCACAAGCGGTATATGCGAAACAAATCCGACTCCAAACAGAAAAGTTCAGCAAGTTCTGCTCACGGCGCTGAGTCCGTTTTAGAAAATTCATAACACTTCATTAACAAATATGTAACGTCTTCAAGAAGACGGTTGTTGCTTGACATCACAGCATAATTGCGAACCTTATATCCGATACGAGAACGGGAACATCTTCTTCCTTCAAGCCGTGCAACACACGATACATGTTATATTGTTGCCTTTATAAGGCAACAATAGGTTGACAAGAGGAATGTAACAATTTACCTGGAGCAGCAAACGTACGGCGGTCTGAACTTTGCGGCAAGTGTAATAGTAGAACGTTTGTTGTAATCCGCTAACCGGAAAGCAACCGAAAATGTTTCTTCTTACAACGAGATTTGACTATAGTAGATTTGACCTGTTGTGACAAATTTCCTGGCTCCTTTGTCGCTTGCCTCTGGTGCCATCTCAATGATGATACATTTGTTAACAGGTACACAGTTGACGATAAAATAATGCGCTTTCACGCTCAAATTTCGCTTATATACCGACAAACTGTGAGCAGCGTAGCCCATCCTCTTTGTTTCGAACGTTGTAGAATGATATAACTGGAAATAATTTTTCCAGTTATCCCATTCCACAACGTACGTAAAAAATCTTCGTCAGAGCGGATATCGCGCGCTATAGGGACCATGAAGCATTTATGCGATAATTGAATGAAATTTGTAACTGCAGCAACCAGCCTTTAACAAGGCTGCTAAATATATTTGGAAGAGCATAATGAATGGTTATTACTAAATTGCAAGTTTGATGATGCTGCAATTGCGCAGCAGGGTGATATATATTACGATTCATTAACACTGTCACGAATATTGTCCACTTTCAAAAGTTCTGAACTCAGCTAGTTTCCAACGGATTCCGTTTATTTTTAAAGCAAAAATAATATACGAAACAAATACGGAAAAATATATCGCTTCACACCATTAAAATGATTAACCCTAATCGAGTGTATTTCCAAAGCTATTGCAAAAAATTATTGACATAAGAAAGGCTGTCGTAATTCTACGTTAACCTTGCGGTCGTTTCTTATAAAAACCTCTTCCACTTTTTTTACGCGGATTCCGGAATTTACGCGGTTTTTTTACGCGGATTCCGGAATTAACGCGGTTTTTTTTACGCGGCACGTCACCCCCGCGTAAAAAGCGACATTTGTGTAGTTGAACGATAGCTAATGAATCAAAGAACACATTTGCATGAAACATTGCCAGTGAGTGAACTTTTCCATGCTTGGTCACAAGACCTGACTGCTCCTGTTTGATAAAAAACCAAAATCTTTTAGTTTTATTACGAGTGCGGTATAGTATTACTTTTATACGAAATGATAGTATGTAGGTACTTATAGCAACTTGGAGTTGCATTTTCGGGATAACCATGACTAATTGGAAGGAACATTTTGAAAAATGAAACCAAAACCTGTCGAAACACCCATTTTTGGGTTAGCATGTGGTAGAAAACAGTAAACCACACTGAATAAAGTAAAGAATACTTCGAGCCCAATATGGTTTAAAGGTTTTGAATGATACAGCGATGTTCACACATAACACGGTTGTAGACCTTTTCGAACTTAATGAATTTCACGCGGCAGCCGCAGAAACAACACCAAAAGCGTGAACATATTTATGCATTAAATACATAAAAGATTTGAATCTCCTAACAATATTTGTGCTCACTAAATTTACTTATTAAAATTAATTTATTGGAGGATTAGAATTTTGGTTTTTAAATAATATCTCAATTTACAAACATATATAGTTTTCTATGGTACTAGAGTTTCCAAAAACATGACCCTTTATTTAATTTCAACATCAAAACACAAGCGGTACAAAAATCTATATAAATCTATAATCACTATTTTATTTTCGGCAGTATTTTGATGATTAATCAACCAAGTTATGAAATTATTTTATTGGAAAGCTGAAAAAAAATCAATTTTTGCACTCCTCAGATGATCGATGCTTTCAAGCACTACTGAAATATTATTCAACTTGCAAGCAGTGCCGCCAGATTCACAGAATAACTCATACTTAACCGATAGTTCAAAACCAATAATGATGACTGTCTTTTGTAGCAGATGACGTTTACTGTATACGGATTATAAACTACTTGTAATCGTTTAAGAGTATAAGCTGATTTAATGTAACCTAATTGGGTGCTTCATAGCTTATAAATTACTGTATAAATGTCCAAAAATATGGAGTTCAGAGATAACTTACTAACGTCTAAGTCGAAACAAATCTTGCAAAATCAGAGATTATCCCGCCTGATCACCAAACATATATAAAGCACCTCAGTATTGGTTACATATGCCTAATGATTATGGTTCCTTGAGTTTTACGGAAAAGGCAAAAACCGTACATCACTGTGGACTTACCGTAAAATTAGCTTAGGACTATCAAAGATTTTGCATCGGGTGCACTGGTTTATCGGATTATGTTGATGAATTCCATAAAATGCTAAGTATATCGTTTTACTTTTTTGCGTGTAGCACACACTATTGCACATTTTGTACAAGTACCGGATTGTTTAAAATTTTAGTATAGCTCATTTTATTCACTTTACCCGCACCTGAGTACACCCGCACAAAAAAGAAAACCACCAGTCAAATATTGTCAACAATGGTTTGTTTTGATTCTCGTTCGGCTGATTCATCGCTTTTAAAGGTGATTATTCATCTTCTACTGTTAGGAACAACCACCGCCGTTCACTGTCAGTTCAAAAACCTCCATTTTTCGTTAAAAACTGAACATATGATAATTCTGACAGCAGCTCTACTAGAGTGGTTCGCGAACACTGCATGTACAGAAAACTTGTACCCACAAAACCGAAAAGATTTTTCACATCAATTCACAATTCATTTTTGTGGTTTTTCCTAAGAAGACGATGAATAGCTCACTTCTTGGTTCAACTATTTGGTTTGCAACCATCAGCCACTAGGTAGCCAAATACGTTGACTATCTAGCCTTTGTTAACCGCCTTAATTGTAGTGGGATTACCAAGAACGATCAGTCTCAAGAGGCCAAGAAAGTGTTCCTCGAAGACACCGAACTGAAAACGTTAAAATGCAGGCTTGTTACAATAATCTCATAAACGAACCTAAGTTTATAGAACTGCAATATTCGCAGAAATTTTTCGATTATACTAATCCATCCTGAAAAATGTCACTGATGTTTGGCTTAAACCATCAAATCCGTTAAGTCTTGTGGATATAAAGTGGCTTGCCAAAGTAATCGCTTAATGTACGTAAAATTATCGAATTTCCGTTTGTTAAATATTGAGTGCTTTCTATAACAAGTCTCATGGGAAACTAATAGCATGGGGTATTGAATCATTCACAGGGTGTCTGCGGTTTAAAATAAAAAAATATACAACACCAGTGCGGAGAACGCAAAATTTGTCTATATTAGTTGGTTCTTTTTAGATTTCGCTGGTTAAATCTAGTATAAAGTTTTTACGAAAATAGACCGATGAAAATGCTCTAACATGAACAAATGTTGCGTGTGAGTGTTTTTTGTCATAATTCAAATTGACAGATCGACGCCCCGTTATACTAGTTATACCACTTTCATAGGTTGTAAAGGGGCCAATTTTTGAATCAATTTTTGTTAGCAGTTCCCCCTATGTGGTTCTGCATAAACTATCTTGAATACTGGACACTGCAAATACAGGGTGTTAGGTAGCTCACTTAAAATCCTTTAAGGGGTGATAAAGGACCCTATTTGATGAAAAAAATCCTTCTACGCATATGGTCAAATTTCACCTATTCACTTTTTACAGTTTTCGGTTATGTTTGCCTTCAACGAGATCTAGCACAAGAAGTATGATAGCTAGCTCAATTCTGTTGGCTTCTTTGGGAAGCTGAGAAAATTTCCTAATCGGTAGTGTCTTGAAAACGCCAAATTAGAGAAAAAAGAAGCACTTAGAAATGAACAAATGTTAAATCGGATGTTTTTTGAGAACTGAAATGCAATTTTCTCTCTGAAATGTGTGATAAACATAGGTTTTGTTGTAAACCAAATTAAACATAGAAGTCTACTCTACAAGTTATTCTTTTACACCAAGCTCCTAACTCTTTTAGTATAGGGGCTATTTCACTTTATAAGCAATAAGTTGCGCCTTCATGCAACGACGCATCTACAGCACTGGACAAAAAGAAGTACGCACCCACTATCCTAATGTTGAACTCCCTGTATCTTTTTTAATATGAGGTATATGAACTCGATGAATTCGGATAAGTTGTAGTATTTCTAATACACTAACGATTGGTATAATAATTTTGTCAAAGAATTGCATATTAAATTCACATTTCAGCATAATTGTAATTAAGCTCTATTTTCGCTTGGTCAAAATAAAGTACGCATTCTTTATATCATCATCAGTTTACTATTTCTCAGCTCAGATAATTTTTTTATTGTGTCCTACTCCTCGTAAGTCCAATAAGATTCCTATTGCTGCAGAGAAACGTCGAAACAATGTGTTTGATTATTTGTTTATCATTATTAGTGCGCGGTACAATCGGATAAGATAGGGAAAAAGCAAATTTCCGTAAATATTCGTCAACTTATAGTTAACAACCGTCAGGAAGGTCTTTCTTATCGAGAAATTGCTCGAAAATAAGATTTAAGTGAAGCAGGAGCACGAAAAATATGCAAAAAGCATGGAAAACTGAGAAGCGTAGCCGATCGGACCGGTAGAGGAAGGAAGCGGAAAACTACAACTAGCGATGATCGCAGAATTTCTCGAGAAGTGTCAAAAAATCCTTTCGCTACCAGCCGAGTGATTCGTGAAAATGCTGATTTAAATATCTTTGAACGAACTGTGCGCAGAAAACTACAGGAAATGAGTTATAAGAGTGGATTTGCCCAACGACGACCTTTGATTCGAAAGGTTAACAGGTTTGTTTACTTCGTATTCAACATAAATTTTTGGCTGAGGTTAATTTCTGCAGGATCAAACGCCTCAAATTCGCTCAAAAATACATCGACAAGCCGATAGAGTTCTGGAAACAGGTTATCTGGAGCGATGAAAGTAAATTTGAACTCTTTGGCCACAAACAACGAGCACGAGTTTGGACGAAACCTGGTGAGAAACTTGCCGATAAAAATATTCAGAAGAAGGTCAAGCACAGAGGTGGCAGTATCATGGTGTGGGGGTGCTTTGCTTGGTCGGGTGTTGGTAATATTGAGAAAATTGATGGCATAATGACGGCAGACTATTACATCATCATTTTAAGTAGAAATCTTACAGAGTCGGCGCGAAAGGTTGGCTTAGAGAAGAAGTTCACTTTTCAAAAAGACAATGATCCTAAGCATACCGCCCACAAAACCACTGCGTATTTCCGTGCTTCACGTATCAAGCTATTGGAATGGCCATCACAAAGCCCGGACTTAAATCCGTTAGAAAATTTGTGGTCGATTTTGGATCAAAATGTCGACAAGGGAGATGTCACCAACCGCGACAAACTGTTTGAAGCTTTGGAAAAAGCTTGGACAAATATCGACACCCAACATATTAAAAACCTCGTTGAAAGTATGCCTTGACGCCTGCAATCCGTGATTGAAGCTAAAGGTGGCCAAACTAAATACTAAAATAAAGAAAAATCAGTTTGAACGTTGAATCACTATAATGCGTACTTTATTTTGTCCACAAGAAAAATGACAATTTCCAAATATAAACTCTTTTTATGTTTATATGTCGTTCTCATGTCGCTTTATCTAACATTTTTCGAGAGTACACCTCCAGTACTGTCTTTTGTTAGAACACTTTGATTATCCATCTGCCTTAGATTCTACCTAAATCAAGAAAGTTTGAACATCACAGGTGCGTACTTTTTTTGTCCAGTACTGTAAGTAAACACAGTGGAGCAGAAAGTTGTGATCCTTACAACACTGAATGAGATGCGATTATTGCTTTTAGGGTGAAATAGCAGCTAAACTAATAGAGCTAGATGCTTGATGCCAAAAAACAACTTGTAGAGTGGATTTCAATGTTTAATTAAGTTGACAACAAAATCCATCTTTGTTACACATTTCAGAGAGAAAATTGCAGTTAAGTTTTCAAAAAACATTTGTTTTCACGTTTGTTCCTTTCTAAGTGCTTCTGATTTTCACTAGTTGGACGTTTTTAAGACACTACCGATTACGAAATTTACTCAGCTTTCCAATGAAATCAACAGAAATAAGCTAGCTATCACACTTCTTGTGATAGACCTCGTTAAAGGCAAACATAACCGAAAACTGAAAAAGTGAATAACTCTGCAGTAGTTGAATTCTGACCATATGCGTAGAAGGATTTTTTTCATCAAAAAGGGTCCTCTAACACCCCTTAAAGGATTTTAAGTGAGCTACCTAACACCTAAGAGAACTAGTTTGCAAAAAAACACCGTGATGGAATCTGATATGCCTCTCCTGAGAGATAATAAATTGAGGTGAGTTTACTCACACGAAAGAATATTACGCACAGTAACTACACAACAAAACTCAATGTAGTGCTTATACAGTGTACCTCTTGAGCAGATATCCAAAGAGAGGAGAATCTGGGTAAGAAAGTAGAGCGCGTTTTTTGTCGAGTTTTACTTTGCATCTCGAAACTGAAGAAAATAAATCCAGAGACCACTCCGCATAACATTCTCCTACGAGTAAACTCAAGTTATCTTCGTGCACACTGCGGTGTACTTCTATGTAGAACACACTAGAGCGAAACTAGAGAACCACAACATATAGCAAAAGAAAGATTGCTACATGTAGCACTCATGTCGGAGAAGTGCGCGGTGAATTTTATCTCTTACTTTTCCACATTGAGAAGAATAACAAGCCTGCTCCTGGATAACCCAGATCAATACTATGAAACTCTGCGCAGTAGATGACACCTGTCCCGGTGCCTGATCAGCAAATTTTGAGAACGGTGGTCCCAGGGCTACCTGCCTGTACTAATGTCAATTATAATAAAATTCTTGTAAATTATAGTTGTTCCATTAAATAACGTTTTTTGCAATGTACGGATTGTTTGACAACTGTTTGAAATCTGCGCCTCTCAACGTTGCACGTTTATTTTAGTTTTCACTAGAGGAATATACGAAATTTTTAATTCTAATGGTCAAATTTATGGAAATGAATACAAAAAAAATTAAATAACCGTTACATTATTTCACTTCACGTGAAATTTTTACAAATATCAAATAGTTCGGAATTAGTCGGAGCTTTGTCTTTCATACCTAAAATAAGTTTCCTGTGTCCGGGAACCTCGACACAATGGGGGCTGTAGTAGACTGTCAGGACGACAAAAGTTAATAGACTCGTGAGAGAGCAAATTCAACGAATTCGTCAAAAAGAAAAACAAAGTTCGGTCTGATACGGAGAATATGACATTTTGCTTTCCGTAGCAAAACAACCAGAAAATGATGGAATGTATGCCAAAAGTTTTTCTGATATTTCGAAAGATGAACTTGATGTAGAATGTTTTCAGAACGTGTGGTTTGCAGAGACACACCTCGGAAAGGCCAGCCGAACCTGTTTTACCCAAAATACCAACGTTAAACTCTATACTAAGTATTACATCGAGCGGGTTTCGAAAAAAATGTTTGCTTCGTCATGCTTTCAAGTTGTTGTTTCCTGCAGGATTCTGCCACGACCAAGGCAAAGAAGACACAGACATGGTGTGCAGAAAATTTTCCCGATTTTATCATAATGGTTAGTATCTTAACATCCGGATCTCAACCCACTTGACTTCTGCGTGTAAAAGCTATATGCAAATGCAACAAATAAAAAATGAGAAGGAACTTAATATGGACCAATTCAAAAAGCTTTTTTAGAGCATTTGATCCCTCAGGATATGGTGCGTGCAGACTACGACCAATTTACAAAACGGTTGTGCATTGTTATATGAAGAAAAGGGGACAGATCTGAATAAGATTTGAAATAAACAGAGGTGGGATGGCTTTCTCGATCTTGAAAAATTAAAACGACTAGATTTTGGTCAACCTGACGTTTCGACCTTTGATTTAGGCCTTTATCAAAGGATACTATGGATAAAAATGACATAATTACATGTAGGTACTAACTAACAACACAAAGTTTAAAACTTACACACTAGTCTGCCGTTTTTCGTTTCTTAAACATTTAACACTGATTCTTGAAGGTTTCGCGTTAATTATTTGTCAATGCATAATTTGTCTTAACTTGTCTAATGTCTAATAAATTTCGGGAAAAAAAAATCGGGTAAAAATATAGTTTGACTTGGCGGAAAACTAAAACTGTATCGGGTTTTTCGAAATGGGGAGTGAGATGCTTTATAGTTGATGTGATTGAGTATCTGTGGTGCTATAATCTGGGCTATTTGTTGGTCTGTTATTATTGAGAGTGATCTGTGATCTGCGAGAGGTGGTGTTTTGGTAAGTGTGAAGAATGCCTGCGTAAGTGGTGTTGAGGTTATCTACATCTGTTCTGAAGTTAACTGTGTTTGGTGTGTTCTGGATATGACACATTTCAAGTATTGGTACATCAGAAGCTTTGTAACTGCGGTCTATTATTTTGGTTTTGCTGAGGTTGAATGTGTGTTCATGATCGATCATGTGTTGTGTGAGAGCTGTTCGTTGTTCGCTGGGCTGGTATGGGGATGCAAGCAATTTGTTGACATTGGATTTGTGTCCACTGATTCTTGTCTTCAATTGATTTTTTGTCATCCCTATATGATTTGGCACAATCGTTGCAGGGAATCGAATAGATAACATTGCTGTGTTGTAGTGGTTCTATTGGATCTGTCACTGGTCCTAACAGATTTCTCGTTGTTTTGATGGTTTTTAATGCTATCTTAACTAGGGGATAGTCTTTTTTCAGGATGCTAATTAGAATGGAGCTGAGTGTCGGAATGTTGACCATGGTGCGGTAGGTAATTTCAGGAACGACGTTGTCTCCCGGTGTGCTGTTGGTGGTTGGTGTTGCAGGTGCAATTATCGGTTGTTTGATGCTATTAGTGAGGCGGTTTATCAGAGCGGATGGATAGCTGTTGCGGCGGAGATGTTGAAGGTGATGTGTTTTTGTTGTGTTATGCTGCTGTTCGTGGTCAGACTGATGACGCGATGAATGAAGTTAGTTGCGACGTTTATCTTCAGTGCGAATGCCACACAGATCCCCATTCCAACAGACATGGCCACACTACTGAGCCTGGGTCCAAAGTTTTCGTTCCCTATCAACGACATCAAACAGATTCCGCTGTACCACGTCATTGCTAACCTGGAATCTATCCTGCGCACGTCTCAAGAGAAAACAGTGCAGGATCGGAATAGAAGTTTGGCAGTCAATAAAATACAAAACTTTCCGTCTCGATCAAAATGTCAACATAACAAAGACCCACTGAGCCAATTCTGCCGCAACGCCGCCAAAACCACAAAAAAGTTTCTTCAAGAACACCCAGAAGTATGCGTACTAGAATCCGATAAAGAAAACGGATGGTCGTCATGTACACTGCAGAATACGACCAGAAGTTGCAAGATTTATTGGATGATCCGACGTACAAAAATACGAACAAAGATCCCACCGCAATGCTTCAACGGAAAAACAACTCCCTCGTAAGTAAACTGCTCAACTTAAAGATAGTCGACCCATCCACCGCCGCCCGCCTTCGCACCTACACAGCCATTTGTCCTCGTATATACGGTCAGCCAAAGGCTCACAAAGCCGACCTGCCGCTTCGCCCCGTTGTCCCCAACATCACCCCCCCCCCCCACATACGCGCTTATCAAATACATTGCCAGCATACTACAGAAAGCATTCACAAGCGAGTACAACAAAACCGATAGCTTCGAGTTCACGAGATATATCAATACGATCACGCTTCCTCCGAATCACGTTCTCGTATTATTCGATGTCGTTTCATTGTTTACAAACGTGCCCCAAGATCTCATATTACAAACCATCAAAGACCGTTGGCCCAGCATAAGCGAAAACACTCACATAGATTTGGATCTTTTTCTGGAAATGACCGAATTTTGCCTGAAAGGTAGCTATTTCCAGTTCAGAGGGAAATTTTATTTGCAACAGACGGGTACCGCCATGGGGAGCCCCTTATCACCAATTCTCGCCGACATGGTGATGGAGGACCTTTTATGCAATACAACTAAAAAACTCAGTTTCGTTCCACCAGTCCTCAAAAAATACGTAGATGATCTGATACTAGCTCTCCCACAACATGAAACCCAAAACACTCTCTGCAAGTTCAATGAGTTTCATCCTAACCTACAAGTCACGATGGAAGAAGAATCCAATGGAAGCCTGCCGGACCTGGACACGAAAATCATTTACTCCGCCAATCAAACACTCAGCACAGAATGGTATGCGAAACCAATAGCATCTGGACGTCTGCTCAATTACCATTCGTTTCACCCACTCGCAATGAAGATAAACGTCGCAACTAACTTCATTCATCGCGTCACCAGTCTGACCACCAACAGCAGCATAACACAACAAAAACACATCATCTTTCAACATCTCCGCCGCAACAGCTATCCATCCGCTCTGATAAACCGCCTCACTAATAGCATCAAACAACCGATAATTGCACCTGCAACACCAACCACCAACAGCACACCGGGAGACAACGTCGTTCCTGAAATTACCTACCGCACCATGGTCAACATTCCGACACTCAGCTCCATTCTAATTAGCATCCTGAAAAAAGACTATCCCCTAGTTAAGATAGCATTAAAAACCATCAAAACAACGAGAAATCTGTTAGGACCAGTGACAGATCCAATAGAACCACTACAACACAGCAATGTTATCTATTCGATTCCCTGCAACGATTGTGCCAAATCATATATAGGGATGACAAAAAATCAATTGAAGACAAGAATCAGTGGACACAAATCCAATGTCAACAAATTGCTTGCATCCCCATACCAGCCCAGCGAACAACGAACAGCTCTCACACAACACATGATCGATCATGAACACACATTCAACCTCAGCAAAACCAAAATAATAGACCGCAGTTACAAAGCTTCTGATCTACCAATACTTGAAATGTGTCATATCCAGAACACACCAAACACAGTTAACTTCAGAACAGATGTAGATAACCTCAACACCACTTACGCAGGCATTCTTCACACATACCAAAACACCACCTCTCGCAGATCACAGATCACTCTCAATAATAACAGACCAACAAATAGCCCAGATTATAGCACCACAGATACTCAATCACATCTAACATAAAGCATCTCACTCCCCATTTTGAAAAACCCGATACAGTTTTAGTTTTCCGCCAAGTCAAACTATATTTTTTCCCGATTTTTTTTCCCGATATTTTTTAGACATTAGACAAGTTAAGACAAATTATGCATTGACAAATAACTAACGCGAAACCTTCAAGAATCAGTGTAAAATGTTTAAGAAACGAAAAACGGCAGACTAGTGTGTAAGTTTAAAGCATTGTGTTGTTAGTTAGTACCTACATGTAATTATGTCATTTTTATCCATAGTATCCATAGTATCCTTTGATAAAGGCCTAAACCAAAGGTCGAAACGTCAGGTTGACCAAAATCTAGTCGTTTTAATTCTTCAAGACCGAGAAAGCCATTCCACCTCTGTAGCAATTATTCCGGTCGATCTCCGCTACTATTAGAAATAAATTCAAAAACTATAAATTTAGCATGGTTGAACTTCATCGACGCGGTTTGCATGAGTTCACAATTAAAGATAAGAAAAGCCATGATTCATAACCATTACCGTCCGAGAACAAATAAAAATATGTACGCCACAAAAAATTCACTTCTATCCGGAGTTTCTACGACAGCATCCCCAGTTGCCGTTGCAGCAGCATAACCAACAATAAATCCCAGTCATCCCACCCTCCTCAAAAACTCATTTCCAGCACTTCCTGTACATTACAAGCGAACATAACAATGGTACCGTTCTGTGCTGCATTTTTCCCTCTAATTTGGTCATCCTTTTCTCACTATCCGCTAACTGCTGCGACAGCAATTACGTTTAATCTGATTTCGTGTGCTGGTTGGGCAACTAAATTATGCTGGCAAAATGAAATTAACTTGCAGTTGAAATGGCCGAAAATACATTCAAAATACAGCGGGAGCTGTGCTCAAGATAATGCGGCGTTGAAAAGACTTTTATTGCACAAAGTTTGAAATTAGTACAATAAAGTGAATCACAACGCACGGTTGGATTTAAATTGAAACCACAGTTGTAAACGAGTTCACACATGGAATATATGCAAAGTGCTTTACAAATTCGAATTTGTGAGTTTGCGTTGGGCAGACAGCGCTGGTATTCTCGCGTTTACGAAGATAAATGAGGTCACTTATAATTTTAAATTTGTTACATTCGCACCCTTGCTGAAAATCCTAGCTCTAAAACTAATAAAATTCCAGCGCAAACCCGAATGTGTTGGTCACTTAATCCAGGTCAGAACGTCAGTTATCTCATTTGTTGCTGGTTCTACTCGTACAGCCGCTCGCGTCGCGAATACTGCAGAATGAATCGGTTGCATCTGGTGTGCATCCACCGTTCCGCTGAACTTCAATAATTGCACGATGCACTCTAGAAACCAAAACTACGTACAACAAACACTTTCGTTGATTGATTTACACTTTTCGTAGAGCGCGCAGAGAGTCGATGCGATCACGAGCACCCACTTCCCAAGCTGACCTGTTACACGGAACGGATCCAGGACGGCGGGCAAGTTTACTTTATTCAATTAGACCTGCTACTCAACTTTCGTTCCTCAGATTCCGGAGATCCGGTGCGGAGCTGTCAAGATTCACGGGTGCTCAGACAATTTATTCACCAAAATACTTAAGTACGGTAAACGAGAACGGGATGATTGATTAATTTAGGAAAATTGAGTTTCCGAGCAGTTTCACACTTACTCGGGCTCTTTTAGGTTAGGAAACTGCTGGGCACCGGAACCGATATCGTCGTCATTTGATTATGCTCTAGGTTGGGTAGCCTCTGTAACGTATCGTTTACTGCGATCATTGGAACACTAGAAAAGTTACAGTAGATTTTTCATGAGATGATTTTATCATCATTAGCAAAAAAATGTCGAAACAATTCCAAAATCCATTTTCAACATCAAATAAAATCGTATCTTTTTGCTGCAGGAGCAGAGCGATCTGTAACGTCGAATATTTTTTTGCCTCGCGATGGTGACACATGAATAATAAGTTCATTTTTCTATAGTGTATCCCGACTGTATCACTCCATCATTCTTGCGCAACTTGTGAGAAGACACACGAAGAATGACGAATAGTAAATGGCGAAAATTGAAGCTTTGTTCGCTGAACAACTAATCACTGGCGTGTGTTGCTGAGAATCGGATGTTTCTTGTTTGATGCAAGTTAGTGAATAGAGAGCGTTCTCCTCTATGCCGGTAGGTTTTTATGAACCAAAACAGTTGTTGATAGAAGAAGATAGCTAGCTCCCAAAGCCTGGGATTGATACAGTTCCAACGTAATAAATGCGGGGTTGTTTGATATATACCTACTTCAGTTGGTTAGGCAGGAAATGTTATTTTTCCTAGTTAGAGAGTTAATAGAGAGATAAAAAGTCATGAGTAAATTAACACTCACGGGCGATCAAACGAGTTTGGTTTGGTTGTATAACAATTTAACATAATGGTTCTAATAACTGAAATGAATCATTTTGCGCCTTATTATCTACACTCGAAATGCGAAAATAGCCAAAATTTTGATCAAATTTATTCGTTTACGACATATTTGGTAAAGGTATTTGGTAAGCTGCAAATCCATTTCAATTTATTCTAATGTACGATAGCAAATCAAATCTAATGCAAATTTGAAGAACACAATATTTGATCAGGGTTCAAACCACCCACTTAGAATAAAAACTACATCAAATAAAGAAACAGGGCGATCTGTAAAGCGTGAAGTCAAATAACTTTTCTCCTCACGGTGGTGGCACATGAAAAATGAGTTCATTTTTTTATATCTCATCGCTACTGTAATATTCCATCATTCATGCGCAAGTTGTAGGAAGACGCACAAAGAATGATAGTAAATCGTGAAAACTGGAGCTTTGTTCGCTGAACGCCATATCACTGAGTGTGTGTTGCTGAGAATCGGATGTGCCCCGTTTGATACAAGTTAGTGAATAACATGTTCTACTCTCTACTATTTCAAATTATGATGGTTACTTTTGTCACTGCCTCAGATCCGATGAAACCAAGTATTTGATAGAAACAGACAACAAGCACAGAAAGTCTAGAGCTTTGGTTCGTTTCACCTATGTGTAAGTCTTCCTACACTCGGGTCTTAATGATTTTTTTTTGTTTCTAATGATAGTCATTGAAATATTAATAGTTGAAGAGGTTATTTATAAGACACGACCGCAAGGTTACCGTAGAATTATGACAGCCTATTTCATGTGATAAATGAAAAGAAATTGTGTTAAACATTTCATGAATGTTTGGATTTAGTTATATCTACCAGGTCATTGAACAGTGCAGGCACAGATAACAGTAATCGGTATCAAAATCATTTGTAATTCATAACGCTGCAAGTAGTCAAAGCTTCACCGGAGGCAAGTGGGAACCCTCAACCGGAGAACCATGCGTTCACTGTAAATTTGCAATGGAGAGAAACTAGCTTCTTAGCGCTCCAAAATCATTTCGTTGTGAATGTAACCGTTGGCCACAATTATTAGTTTTTTTGTACATAATTATTTGTTTGCATGTTTCGAGCTTTCACGTTTCTCCCTGATACAGAACATTTCCACACTAGTTAGAGTAAAATACCGCTGCAACGAAACGACGTGCTGTTTGGTCGATGAGGCTGGACTCAGCATGGCGCAAACTGCTTCAAAAATGAAGATTCAAATGAAGCGCAAAACTATTGGTGGGAATACTACTTTATGAAGCTATAAAAGGGAGCAGATAGGAAGGCTCGCGAGCTTTTTTTATACACCAGGCGTCCGTGTGCTGTTCAGCAGTGAGTTAGACCAACGATTGGACCCCCCCCCCCCCCCCCTTGGGACTATCGGTAGTGCGTTTGCAGATTGGCCCGCAGCTACAGGAGAACTGCGCAGCACACGGTTCGGCCCGCGAACCTGTAACGGTTCCGCGCCTAACCCGTAAAGGAGCATCGACACCCTCGGACAACAGGTCCTAACCGTCAAGGAGGGTCCCCTCTCGGTTCTGGCCATTGCGGTCAGCCGCGGTCAGGCCGATTGCGTCAAAGAGGGAAGACGCCTGCAACATTTGTGATCAACGTTCGAGATAATTGGGATCCCGCTATCCTGCCATCCGCTCGCCGCCTCGTACCGGTTCGGAATCGGGATGCGTAGTCGAGAGGACTCCTGCGTAGCCTAAGCAGCAAAAGTAGTGAGTAAACGTTACACGCCACACCATCATTTGTGATTACACACCCACACGCCACAATTACACGAAATAAAAATTAGAAATGTGAACGTTCTTGGTTTTTGTACTTTATCCGCGTTATCCTTGGTTACCCGGTAGCTAGCTACTTGATCTGTAAGGTAGAAAACTAAATGTCCGGTTGACCAAACCCCAAAAGACTCCGCGTCGATACATACCATGAGGTCGTATTATCTACACTTTAGATTCTATAGATAAATCAACAACGAGCAATAGTTTTCGGTATAAAGAGGATCACCTTACAAGGAGATGTTCGATTAAGTCCAGTATCTTTGCGTATGCCTATTATTGCGGTGTTATTTCATCAAACTGAAAAAGTTCGGAACACATGAATTTCGTGGCAGATGTAATGAACTCGACTCGGCGCGACATTTGGTCTAAAGAACCCGACACTCGAAATCAGTGAATCGTTCACCAAAACGAACCCTGTTGTATACCCTGCTCTTTCTCCAACATCCCAGTGATTTCTCGTGGAAGTGCAGAGGTGTTCTCGGCTTCCAATAAAGCGAGTATCACGTCAACATATTCCCATACAAACTCCTTCTTTGACCTGCATTCGGATGCGGCCGGCGCTGGTATTGCCTTACATAAAGATTAAGATCTCCAGTTTTTACACATTGAGGATGTATGTTGGTCCCGAGCATCATCTGTTGGTTCTCTGTGTAATTACAGCTGATCTGGCAATAACGGAGTAGCAACCGCGGGCGGTCAATCATGCTCATGCTCATGCTCATGCTCATGCTCATGCTTTATCCGCGTTATCCTTGGTTACCCGGTAGCTAGCCGACCCTGCGATACCAGCAATAGGGCCTGCTCTGCCGCAGCTTTTGCCAGCCGTAAGTGTTGGGAAGTCAGTCGGTTTCATGAAGTAGTTATAGTTTTTCTGCCGCTCACGCACTCTGCCGCATTGTACTCTGGCTTTTCCTCTCAGTGCTTATTTACCTGTCAATCAGGAAAATCTACCGTCATAGCATTGCATACACTTGTATCAAAAATAGCAAAATCGGTTGAGGCAAAAAAATCTTGCCAGCAACCTTTCTTGACATAGTAGGCGCTTTTGATAATGCATCTCACAATCCTATGACGAAGACAATCTTGAAACGTGGTTTCGATACGTACATCGTTACATGGATAAGTGAAATGCTTTCAAAACGTGAAATTTCAGCTAAGCTTGGTAGCACATGTATATCAATAATAGCTGTTAAAGGATGCCCACAGGGAGGAGTCCTATCTCCACTTCTGTGGTCATCTGTTGTGGATAACTTATTATCAAAACTAGAATTGAAAGGTTTCGAAGTGATTGGGTTTGCGGACGATATTGTTATAATTATTCGAGGAAAATTTGATGACGTTGGTAAAAACAGGATGCAGCGAGCCTTTTTTTTTTATAGGGGGGGAATGTTTGTAATGATTTATTTATGTACTAATATCTATTCAGAATTAGTATTGTGTGTTCTGCCACAAATGGTGACATTTCAACACTATTATGTATTTGTACTCTTTTTTATATTATTGAATGTTATTAGCTTTCGCAGTTAAGTTAATGTAATTGAAGGAAAATTATTAAACCTACTTGTCAAGGAAAAAAGAAAGGAATAAAACAAAACTTAAAATAAACTTAGAACTATCTTACTGTCTATAAAGTGAGCTAATCGTTGCAATTGAGGATTGCAACGATTTTTGTCGGAATTTGTTGATAATTTGGCTTGACATATTTTCTAATGTTTCTACATTAGTGAGCCTATGTATCTCGTTCGTGCTAAACCAGGGAGGACGCTTCAAAATCATTTTCAAAAGTTTATTCTGAATCCTTTGAAGTGTCTTCTTCCTGGTTGTACAACAACTTGTCCAGATGGGAACTGCATATAACATTGCTGGCCTAAAAATTTGTTTGTAAATTAACAGTTTATTCTTGAGACAAAGTCTAGAATTCCTGTTGATAAGAGGATATAAACATTTGATATACTTATTGCACTTTGACTGGATATTTTCAATGTGCTCCTTGAAAGTAAGATTCTTATCATACATTAGCCCTAAGTATTTAACTTGATCAGACCAATTCAAGACCACACCGTTCATCTTAATAACGTGGTTATGGGTGGGTTTGAGAAATGAAACTCTTGGCTTATGAGGAAAAATAATTAACTGTGTTTTAGAAGCATTAGGGGAAATCTTCCTTTTCTGCAAGTATGAAGAAAATATATCTAAACTTTTTTGTAGCCGACTGCATATAACACGAAGGCTTTTTCCTTTTGCGGAAATGCTTGTATCGTCACAAAACAGAGATTTCTCACAACCTGGTGGTAAATCAGGAAGATCAGAAGTAAAAATGTTGTATAAGATTGGGCCCAAGATACTCCCCTGAGGCACACCAGCTCTAACAGGCAATCTATTAGATTTACCATTTAGATAGTTAACCTGAAGAGCGCGGTCAGTTAAATAACTTTGTATCATTTTTGTAAGGTAAAGCGGAATACTGAAATATGACATTTTAGCTATTAAACCTTTATGCCAAACACTGTCGAAAGCCTTTTCTATATCTAGTAGAGCTGCTCCAGTCGAATAGCCTTCAGATTTATTAGTTCGAATCATATTTGTTACTCTAAGTAACTGATGAGTAGTGGAATGATCATGGCGAAAACCAAACTGCTCATTTGCAAAAATTGAGCTCTCATTAATATGTGTTATCATTCTATTGAGAATTATTCTTTCAAAAAGTTTGCTAATAGAGGAAAGTAAACTAATTTAACGATAACTTGATGCCTCAGCTGGATTCTTTTCGGGTTTTAAAATTGGAGTGACTTTGGCATTTTTCCATTTCGTAGGAAAATGTGCTAGTGCAAAGCATCTGTTAAAAATTTTCACCAAGAAATTTAAAGAGTTTTCGGGAAGTCTTTTAATAAGGATATAGAAAATCCCATCATCTCCTGGTGCTTTCATGTTTTTGAATTTTTTGAGAATAGTTCGCACCTCATTCAAGTTAGTTTCCAATACCTCTTGGTGGTGATCTGATCATACTTTTGGTTTACTTCATTTTCAATAGGACTTACTACGTTCAAATTTGAGTTATGAACGCTCTCAAACTGCTGAGCAAGTTTTTGAGATTTTTGTTCATTCGTTAGAAAAATGCAATCACCATCTTTAAGGACTGGAATGGGCTTCGAAGGTTTCTTAAGAACTTTCGAAAGCTTCCAGAAAGGTTTTGAATAAGGTTTTAGTTGTTCAACTTCTCTCATGAAATTCTCATTTCGCAAGAGAGTGAATCTATGTTTAATTTCCTTTTGCAATTCTTGAAAAATAAATTTCAAAGCAGGATCACGAGATCTTTGGTATTGACGTCTCCGTATGTTCTTCAAACGTATAAGAAGTTGAAGTTCACTGTCAATAATTGGTGCATTAAATTTCACTCGAGCCTTAGGAACTGATAAATTCCGGGCATTGAGTATTAAGCTGCTAAAATTATCTAATGCCCTGTCAATGTCAGCACTATTTTGTAAAATAATATCATCATTCAAATTTTCTTCGATCGTAGAACGATATCTATCCCAATTAGTCTTGTGATAATTTAACACAGATCTAGCGGGATTTAAATTAGTTTCATGGGAAATAGAAATTGTTATGGAAAGATGATCAGAATCAAAGTCAGCATGAGTTAATAAATCACTGCATGAATGACTTTGATTTGTTAGTACCAAATCAATTGTAGATGGATTCCTAATAGAACAATAACAGGTAGGACCATTTGGAAATAAAACTGAATAAAATCCAGCCGAGCAATCATTAAACAATATTTTTCCATCGGAATTGCTTTGAGCATTATTCCAAGATCGATGTTTCGCATTAAAATCACCGATGATTAAAAATTTAGATTTATTTCTTGTGAGTTTTTGCAAATCTCCCTTGAAATAATTTTTTCGCTTACCAGTGCATTGAAAAGGCAAATACACTGCTATAAACAAAATGCCAATACTTGTTTCAATTTCAATTCCCAAACTATCGATAACTTTGGTTTCAAGATGGGGTAAAACACGATGTTTTATTCGACGGTGGATAACTATTGCAACTCCACCACCGGCAACATCAATTCTATCAAACCTATGAACCATGTAATTTGGGTTCTTTTTTAGTTTAATATTGGGCTTTAAAAGCGTTTCAGTCACAACTGCAATATGCACATCGTGGACTGTTAAAAAAATGAAAAAATCATCTTCTTTCGCTTTTAAAGAGCGAGCATTCCAATTTATAAAATTTACAGCATTATTTAAAATCATTGCTGAATTTCAATTTCCTAACAATATTAGTTGTAAATTTTATACCTTCTTGAACAGCCTCGTACATCGAGTTGCAGTTCAACAAAACGGACATTAGCTGCAGCATGGATTGTTGTAGGTATTCAATCTTTTCTGGAGTTGGACTACCTAAATCAATACTGGCTGACTTTTCAGCACCAAACACGAATGGTTTGTTACTGTTTGAATTTGAAATATTACCTGTAAGGACACTGGCATATGAACAGCCTGGTACCGCTCATATAATTCATCTTTAGTAGGCAACAATAACAGTTGGTTATTGTTTACATGCATTGATAATACTTCAAAAAATTTATCAAAAGGTAAAATGCAAAGCTTGCTATGTTTTTCGCAACAAAGATCCGCTATTGATCAACATGACTTAAATGAACTCACGTTGAAGTTGTTTTGTTTCATGATTTTATAAGTTTCTGCAAACTTCTGCAAGAAATTTTAACTGCCGTGTGTGCAAAGCACATGGACAATTCAATTGGTGGTAATCTTGCCGTGGGATGTGTTGGGAAACGGCAGAAAATCGAAAATTACTTGTCGAAAGTAAATTTTTTGGCACGAGAAATTGAAAGAAACCTAATTATCATCAAATAAAGCCTGCTGTAACATATAAAAAATAAAGGTCTGATGTTGTTTTAAAAGTTCAGTAGGAATATCAGAGGTATAGTGGTATAAAATATGAATTTTAACGGCAAAAACCTTTTATTTTTTAAACAACATTGAACATAATCAGATCAGATAGCTCAGTTAGATTGAGAAATAGCTACCTAGTGTCTTCAGCAAAGTTTTTTGTTATGTTATTTTGGAAAACTTTGCCAAAGACGGTGATAAAAAATATTGATTTTTAGAGAAAATATTTTTTTTATCTCACTTGTAGGGGGACTAATCACGGATCTGTTGATGTCCAAAGAAGTATCTTTTTTTACTCTTAAACTTTCCCGAAGACAGTAATGCTCTAAAATGTAACGTTTATGAGAAAATGACTTTTGACCACCTTTTTTCATTTCTGGACCACAGTGCGCTGCCAACTGGCCATTGAAGATGACCGTATGGTGTTGCGTATACCCCTCGTGTCGCGTTGGTCGAAGCACTCTACATCCTCTTTGACGATGATGCTGATGGGCATCATGCCAGCCAAGACACAAACCGCTTCGTACGACACTGTTCGGTATGCACACGACCCTCAGGCACATTACCCTGTACGTACTCTCAAGTTTGCCGCGATGGCACGAGGTACTCAATATCTTGGACCACACTGGTCCTCCATACCTGAGTATGGACGTGGTCACGCTAGCAAGGACTTTGCGCCTGCTGCTACGGACCACCGAGCTGTTTGCCATCATGCGAGATGGCGCCGCCACAGCCATGGAAGCTTTCTTGCAGGTATAATCGACGTGGCTCCCGAACGTGAGCTTGTCGCCGATCATAACCCCCAGAAGCTTCAGGGAGTGTTTTGAGGCGATAGTGCATGCACCAGCACTGATCGATGCCTCCTGCTCCGACTTTCTGTTATTTACAACAATAACTTCAGTCTTATGGTGCGCTAGCTCCAGTTTCCTGGAGTGCATCCAGTCTTCCTCTACGCGTATGGATAGCGCGGCCTTTAACTCTACTTATCTAATTGACTCACCATAGACCTCAAGAGCTATATCGTCGGCGAAGCCCACAATCACCACCCCTGGAGGGAGTGTTAGTTTTAACACGCCGTCATACATGGTATTCCACAGTACCGGACCCAGGATGGAACCTTGCGGTACACCTGCGGTAACTGGGACGCTTTTCTGACCCTCGTTTGTGTTATACACTAGCACTCGATTCTGAAAGTAGTTACCCAGAATCTTGTACAGCGGCGTCGGCACTCTGAGGCTCTGTAGCGCTAAGGCTATGGAGTCCCAGCTGGCACTGTTAAACGCGTTCTTCACGTCGAGCGTGACGATCGCGCAGTAACGAATGCCCCTCCTTTTGCGTTGGATTGCAACCTCAGCCGTTCTGGTGACGGAGAAAATTGCATACACCGTGGACCTACCTTTTCGAAAACCGAACTGGTTACTTGATAGACCGTTCTCACTTTCTATATATTTCACCAGTCTATTGAGGATTACCCTCTCAAGCACCTTGCCCGCCGTGTCCAGCAGGCAGAAAAAACCTATGCACTGATATAGGTCTAAGTACAGGGCACTGTTCAGCCAAATATCATCTGAAATTAAAAGGAAAGGCTGAAAATGGTGTTTGTCGTTTTTGCAATGAAAAAAAAATCGAGTCTTCAGCACATTTATTATGTATCTGTCCTGCACATTTTAACAAGAGGGCAATTGATTTCATAAGGGACTGTTACAGCCCTTTGAAATTTGGATATCTTGTCCTAATAAGGTAGTGCGGGTTATACGGCACATAATACCTAATCAAGGGCTGAGGGTTACTTCTCATATAGTAATTCTCCACTCTGATCAGGTAATAAAAAACCGGGGAATGCTACAATATATCTAGTAAAAGGTCGCGGTAGCAAAACCCAACAAGACAAAAATGCCAAAGAAATGATTACAAGTTTACTGTTCGCCTAAAAGATGCCGAAAGAGATTGCCGTGGCCGTTGGATGTCATTTGGTCACAGTTTATCGCATCAAACACTCTGTACAGGGTTGCCCTAAAAAGCGAAAGCCAAGACGTCCTCGGTTTGCACGTACGCAAATCGTGATCAAATCAGTCCGTGCAAAGATTGCTTGCAACCCGGTACGTTCTGTTGGGAAACTTGCCAAGGATGCCGAATCATCGAAGAACACTTGCACGTATCTTTCAGAGCTAGAGTGAAACGCCAATTGATCTCGAAGCGGATAAAAGAACTACGGATGACTCGTTCGAAGAAATTGCTTTCTTTGCTGAAAAAGTAAAAACATTATAATCTTGTTCAGCTGTTCAGCATCGATTCTGTGTCCAACAGCCGCACGGATCAGTTCATTTCACTGAAGAAAGTTGAGGATGTTTCTGAAAAAGCAAAGTTAAAGTTCCAAACCAAACATCCGGCTGGTGTAATGATGTTTGGCTTGGTAATGTACAACGGTTTGGAAATATCGCCTGTTTTTTTTTTGGTACTGGTGTTTAACACAATACCGAAGTGTACAGCGGTATTTTGAAGAACTAAGTGCTTCCTTGGGTAAAGCCAACTTCTCTGAGGATCAATATGTTGTGCTACATCAGGATGGAGCGCCATGTCATACGTCTAACACCCAACCCAACACTTACCAATGGAAAATTTGAAGTTTTGGTCAAGTGATTTGTGGCCTCCTAGCTGGACTACTAGTGGGCCACAAATCGCATTTTCCTTAACCCGTTGGATTATTCGATTTGGACGTATGTTGAAGCAAGACCCTGCAAAACATCTCATCCTAGTGAGAACACTATAAAGTCTAACATAGCGCGCACATGGCGTTCGATTTCGGAGGACTACGTTCGAAAGGTGTGTTCTAGCTTTCGGCGTCGTCTCGAGGGTGTCATTGCTAAAAATGGATACATCGAGTAAATTTGTTGAATAGGACTATTTTATTTTATCTTTAAATTCGAAAATGTTGATATTATTGCTTAAAAGTATGTACTTTAAATAATATTTGAAAAAGCGTCATAAATTTTTACATTTTTTCCGCCCCACCCTGTGAGAGGTAACACGCGCTGGAACCTCGGTCTATGCGACCGGGCACAGCCCTTTAACTGCGTATTCCAGCGTGGATAGATAACGTATTAGAAGGCAGCCATCCGATTACTCAGGCACAGCTTGGAGATTCTGTAAATCAAGGGATACAGGGCCCTAATGAGAACACTATGTTTATTCATAGTTTATCTATATGTCAGATCAGATAACAATCCAGGGTGGGCCCAAGATAACCCCCCACGTTGGACCACTCTATGAGGGAACCACCAAGCCGTATTCTGCAATCGTCAGCAGGATCACTGGGCGATTTTGAATGTGTGGACAGAATGATATGCTGGTACCCGCATAACTGTCCCATACTGATTTTGGTCACTTTTGATTTATCCTTGGGAATCGACTTAATTGTTATTATATTTTCTGGAAAAAAATTAAAATTGATACTTTTGTATGGACAAACATGGAAAAAATACCAAGTTGTTTTTGTCCCATATTGAAAGTACCCGCATTACAGTCCCACTGCATAGTGGTACAAACTGCAAACATATAATTTTGCTCCAGATTAGTGTATATCGGATTATTTTAGGCATATAGAAGTATGTCATTTGATTACCTAGACTAATGTTGTTTTTCTCTAGTAGAATCTACGTTGCCAATGATACTGCCGGTTGCTGGTTGAATTTATATGTGATGGGACAAAATATGCGAGTACTTTCGAAATGTACCCGCATACTTTGTCCCATTTTGTCTTTTTTTTCAAGTTATATAACGTAAAACCAATGCCATCCATGGTTTTTTGTTCTCAACGATAAACTTGCGGTGCCATGAAACTGTTATGGTCATTGGTTCTGGATGGAATTGCTGGAAATCCGAAAATTCACGGATAATGTTAAATCGCCGTTTTCTCAACATGTTGTTTTTTCATTATGGGACAGTTATCCGGGTACCGGCAGTAATACTCATGCAGATCATTTATGTTTCATTAAGCAGACAGTATGTGAAGTAAAGAGAGCGAAAAATAAGCGAACTGGAAATGTGATACAGATTTGGAAAAATATACCGCATCCCGACGGGACTTGAACCCGCAATCTCCCTGTCTCCGGCATGGTGTTTTGACCAATTAAACTACGGGGGACGGTGGTACTGTTCCACAATCTATATCGTATCACATTCCACTGCCGACTTATTCTATTGCTCATCCCTAACTACACACACGGCTGTGCAAGCGTTATTTATAGACTGAAAGGAAAGGTCTATAAGAGTTATCAGCATCAGCTTACTCTTCTGTGTATGATAAGATTTTTTATATGATCTCAATAGTAGCACCCAACCGAGTAGTGGTCCAACGATAGTCCCTCGCACAGGATTGGAACCTCGGAGTTAGCCATGTTGGTCAGGAAGATGTCAAGGTCAGAGAAAGGTGGTGCCATTCCGATTTTGTCTCGGCTGTTCCACTCCTCGTGCCGTGCTTTTGAATCCCCCGTAATTATGTACTTCGCCCGCCTCCGAATCATCCAGATCGTTTTGCAATTGAACAGTGGCACCGTCTCGGGTAGTGGTTTGCTTGAGATAGTACGTAGTGATGATGATGATTGGACCGAGCGAGGTTCCGACTTCAATCCCGATGGCTTCTATAGTCTTAAATTTGAAACTCAACAGAAGGCGATGCTTGAGGTTGCACCTTATCGCGTTAGCAACTTCTTCATCCCCTACAATGATCCTATCTAGTCGTATCAACTAGAATCTTCCGGCTCCAGATGAATCTCAGCTACGACGGCGATATCGACTTCCTTCTCACCAAGGAAGTCGAGGAGCTCAATATGTTTGTTCCAGAAAGAATCAGCGTAACAATTTGCAATAACAACGGGCTCATTGCCCATTTGTGGAGATTAGGGTGACGATTGCAGCAAGCTACTGGTTTTGGATTTTGCGCTAACGCTTGATTTCGTATGCAACAGAGCTGATTCTGACTAGTTCCTCAATAGATAAGGGAGGGTCGTCTTCAGCAGAATCAGCAAAGGTCTCAGTGATAACACCAGCGAAAAGCAATCCGGGGGTCGGGCTGGATCCTTGGCTTGATTGAACAGTAGCGGCATCGAGGCGGTACTGCACAGAAAACTTCGCAGCAGGAGTGCTACAAATCGGATGGTTGCTGTTCGGAAGCTGGAGCGGTTATAGTACACGGACCACATGCCGGGTCTGGGTTGGTGGGAACTGATTTGTTGTGCTAGCTGGGAATGGCTTTCGGTGACGTATTCCCACTGAATGATGGCATGGAATAGATGCTTGATGCTTTGCAGTGCACCAAGCCATGCTTGAAATGTACCAAGAACTGCTCATCTCGGTAGGGATCGTCGGTAATGGTTTGGGATCGACGGTTCATCGAGAAAACCGCTTCCGGCCAGGGTACTTAGTGTGTATCGAATAGGTCGCTCACTTCTGCTACTTTTACAAGTTGGAGCCTTGCAACATTTTTTGTAGAGAGGGGCCAGTAAGAGAGTAAATAGTTGGAGTACTTCCTAGCCATGGGTTCGTTATTTTGCCCAAACTGAAAAAAAAAACATTTATAGCTTTTCAGTCATTCCTGTGATTTTTGGTGCACTCAGCCAAGTCGGTAGTGCGTAAAGTCTTAAGAGACTTAAATGATATTTTCCCGCAAACGAACGTAGAAGCAAAGAGTACGGCGAGCATTTACTCTGCGGCCTTTTGATACACTTCTACCTTTCCTGGGGACATCAAAATTCACAAAAACAGTGAAGAAGCTCTAAGGCAAATTATTTTTTCGCTTCTATCGAGCACTGGTTGATAAAAATATTTTTAGAACCGAAACATTTTTTACCTTGATGATTTTTTGATGTTACGTTGAACGAAATGTTTCTGGTCGCAGTGATAATTACATACAAAGACATTTTTTTTTTTCTTAATATAAAGTCCCGATCAGAAGAGCATAACTAAAAAATTACAAAATTCTATCAACGCGAGATACGAATAACATATTTTGATACAATTTTGTATTTTTCCAAATAATTTTGATAACAAAATTGAATCTGAATGAATTATAATAACAAAACCTGAAAAGAAGTAGTTCTGAAACAAGTAAAACTAATTTTTCGTTTTTATCAAAAGCTGTTGTTTCTAACAATGTTTGTTATTATACTGTTCTATATACTATCTTATTTTGTTAGCAAGCTGATACATTAGTAACAAATTTTGATATGTGTTTGATACTAGTAGAATCATTTCTGTTATAATTTCTGTTATTTTAACACCTAACGGGATCAAATTGAAAACACAGCCTGTAAGGTTTTTTCCGTAACAAACTAACAGCTTCTGTCACATTTTTGTTTTTTCTTTCTGATCGGGTTTTCCACCACTTATGCTATTATATTATAAAAATTGCTCTTTTTAATTTTTTTTCCTGTAAAATCAAAACACAACCTCGAATTGACCTTTAATTTACTTGACGACCACATACTTTAAATGTAGCCTGGAAACAATTTCTACAAATGTTTTCAGTAGGTGAGAAAACTTATCCCCTGTGTGATGAATTTTCAGTTCTTGTTAAAGGTGTAAAACTAGATTCGTTAAAATAAATATGCTGAAATATAAAAAATCAAGTACACTTTAAAAGCCTTATAGGGTTTTGTATATACCCCCTACATCCACAATTTACATATAAATAATTTAATGCATTATACGAACCCAAAGTGAATCCGAACAACAATCCCCAAATATCCGCATAAATTCGAACATCCACAATTTATGAATGTGTGTTTATCTAGACGTAGAAACGAAATCTGCCGGCCAGACAACGGAACTTAACCTTCTGTGGTGGGTAAGAGTAACCGCAGAACGCGTTGGCCTCGATTCCATACGGTAAAACCAATATGCCACAGGCAGTAAACAAAATTAACCTACATCCACTTTCGAAATGGGCTTAGGATTTGTTCCTCTCGGGTAAGTCTAGCCGTATAAACTAAATTGATAAAAGCTCGGATTATCCCCAACAATCAACAATTCAGTGCCTCGCAACATTGAACAACAAAAATCGGTACTTAACAGTCGCAGGCAAACATGCTAATGGAGACCCTCTATCAGCACTTAGCGGTTCAGCACCACTTGATAAGCCAATCAGTTCAGGGTGAAAGGATAAGTGATTTGCATCAGTCATGTCAATTTTGTATCACATCGATGAACAGTGCTATTTTGATTCATTCTGAAAACAGAACTAGGAATTATTTTTTTGGGTTCTCCTAGAGCTGGGATTTATTGGTTGCAATTCATTTTCATCACTGCAACTCTGAGAAGTAAGTTAGGTTGCGGCTGAAACAGGCGATTACAGCAGAAACGGGGAGTTGTTTATTTTGCAGATGATGTAGATGAGGGATTTATTGATACGTTACACACTATTACTATGTGCATAGATCAAGGCAACAATCAGCAAAAGACCCATTGTTGCTATCAATCACCCGGGATTCTGCACTGACAAATAATTATGATGAAATAATTCATGTGATAACTTTGAGTGCAGTTGTCTCCTGTGGTTAGGTATTCATTGCAAAGTGAAATGTTCTCTATTGTTTAAAGAACAAAAGGCGAAAGTTACGAATCAGTTTCTAATAATTAATATGAAGAAAAAAAAATTAATTATAAAGAACAGCTTTTCGATCGTTTTGATTTTTTTTTTGACAAACTAATAAATCTTCAACCGAATACGTGATTGTATGCTGCTCTGCATAGTTGCATAGCCGTAAAGCAAGTAATACTTTTTGAATGGATGATTTTTCTGTTTCAGCTGATAACTATCTATTAGATGTAAGATGTTATAGATCTTGATTTGAAAAAAAAGTAGAACAAGCTTCAGGTTTCTTTTTAGTTTCGAACAAACAATTTACCCAGTTGCATGGTTTACTGGGTAACTGGGCATATACCAATATACAGAAATTATCCTAAATAAATCTTAACAAAGTAAAAATCATGGGAAGAAGTTCATTTGCAATCATATAGCATGCTGACTTTACATTTCTGATTGATTGGTATATAAACCTTCTCAACCAAACGAAAAATAAAAGCGTTATAGGCATGTAATCTTGGACAACATTTCGTGACATAATTTTTCACAGAATTTTTTTTACTCATAAGTCATGTTTTAATAACGTAATCTTACTTCAAAGCGTTATAAAGCAAGCTGAACATGGTTTATTTTTCACTCATAAATTCATTGAGCGCACCCCAACGTTACCAACGTCACTCTTCATTTCGAAATAAAAAGGGAATGGATTCACTTTTCTTTTTTTCACACATTGTTAGAAGGGATCTAAATCATATGTTCATATGTATAATGAAAAAAAAAATACAGTGTGTGTTTCTTGTTTAAATCACAATGCATTTAAGGAATATTCTAACCAGAAGCGTAAAAAAACTTCTCATAGTAGAAATTTCATTTCAACCTGACTACCGTGTGTTGCAAACAGACTCATGAATACCTCGTCAGCCTTTTAATTTCACTAACCATTTAATAATGAAAAAGACGCGCATCCCAGTCAAGCTCGGAAGAGAGTAATGTTCACACTAATCAGCCGTCCTCGTAACACCCGATTCCGTATAGCAATGCCTTGTACTCTGAAAGGCTAGGCTGGCATCCGTGACGGGCTGTGTTTCAGGGTAGCAATTACACAGGCACCAATGGATGAAAACGTAAGTGCTAGAGCAGAGGGATGCAGTAATAAGCTTATTGAAAAAGCACGAACTGCAGCTGCATACCGTAGGAACTGAAGCAAAGTTTAATGTTACTACTGAGACCTCGCGCCGTGCAGGACTCGGGTTTTCCAAGTTCAGTATGAGCACTGGAAAATGGAACTTATACTTACGCAGCAGTTTGGTGACATCTAAGAATTGCTGTTCAAGAGTTTGTTTGATAAATAGACTTAATTTGAAATTGAAAACTGTGCTCCGTCGAAGCGTTCGGAGTTTGCATGACCCTAAGTTTACCTACGATTCGCAGACTGCACCGGATAAATGCACAGTCATGTCTCTTGGCTGTGCTGTAGCCAGAGAAAATGGCTTTCGAACAGAACAGGTGCAACATATAAATCATCCAGTGCATTTTTCTTCCATTCCAGTTGGAGCTGAAACAGTCGGGGGTCGCAATGAACGCGCACTGAACCCGCCCGGCACTATTCGTAATTTATGAAAATCCAAAAATAGTTGCCCGTAGATTGTTGCCGGTCGAATAATCTATGGCAGCGTTCACGTTAGTATGATATTGAAATTAAAATCTAATATCTTCACAAATTGATTAAATACTAAAGATACCGCATTGTTTTATGTATTAGGTGCGCAAATGAACTCTAGTTATTGGTCAATAGATGACGCCAGCAGTGAGTGAGTTTTGACACGTTAGGGTTTTTATTGTGACGTCATACTTTTAGTGCCCTGATTTTGTGCCAAACAATCACAGTAAGAGTTACTTTTCGCATTTCATCCAATGAAAACTGCTGGGAATGTTGGGCAAAAAAAATATACTGGGCAACTCTCCCCTGCGTTTCGCACAAATGTGTTCAAAAAACAAGTTTTCAATAAAATTTTTACAGCTGAAAAATTAACAGGTAAAAATTGGGAAATTGCTCCATGAGAATCCATGCCAAACGCAGAAACAGCTTGCTTCGGTACTATAGAAATGACGGATGATGAAACATGGATTAATTTTATCAGCCCAAAGAAGAGAAAATCATGAAGATTGACGTTATTGGCACTGCCAAAAAAACGCGTTGCGAAGGTTATACTTTGAATTCAGTGAGACCTGGTCGGTGTCACAACTTGGCACCAAAATTCACAGGAACAGGAATTTTTTTCCGGTTTGAACTTTTGGAATGCACTTTTATTTCATTTTGTCGACCAGTGTAATCGAGTCCAACCTGTTTTTATTATAAACTTTCCAAACCGAACGAAACTATCACTGGGAAATGGTATGCGATTGAGCTGAGCACTGCACGAAAAACGACCACAATAAAACTGATTCTACTGCATGACAACGCTCGGCCTCATACTGTCAAAGTCGTACTTACATAGAAACACTCAATTAGGAAGTTACATTTTACTCGTCATATTCTCCAACGTAAAATTTACGTATAGGGGCCGTTCCTAAACCACGTGGTCATAAAGAGGGGGACGGGGGGGGTTTGTCAAAAGACCTCGAAAGACCACGCACGGGAGGGGGGGGGGTTAACGAAATGACCACGTGGTCTTTTTTCTTGACTTATAATCTATTGTTGCCATTAAGTCAAGAATGAAGCTTCTGCATTTTAGAAATATAGAACGTACTGAAAGTTTAATAATAAAGTTGTAAAAAATTTAGGCGAATTTTTGGCACTTGACAAATGAAAAGACCACGTGGTTAAAGTCGCAAGGGGGGGGAGGGGTTGGACAAAATACCACGAAAGACCACGGGGGGGGGGGGGTACGGGGGGTATAAAAGTGATCAAAAAATGACCACGTGGTTTAGGAACGGCCCCATACAACAAAGAACAAAAAAGTGGGA